>NC_056479.1:29710953-29738131 GCF_008729295.1 Plectropomus leopardus | reverse complement strand
CTGTCTCTGAGCCGAGACAGCTCAACATTTTTAACGTTAATCCGATCTGTAACAGAAAATAACTTTAACCCTGGACATTTTGAGAATTAACTGGTAAATTTACAACTTTAATCTCAGAAAATATCCTTGTTTTTTCCTTTTAATTCACTGTTTTTCACTGAGTATGTTTGTTTTTTTATTGGTAAAACTTAATTTTGGTAAATTTGAGACTGTTCACACACACACACACACACACACACACACACACACACAGAGGTTCTTGTAAATTTACAACTTTATTCTTAAAGTAAATAAAGATTAAATTTTCCACTTTAATCTCAGAGAATATTCCAGTTTGGGGTTTTTTGTGAATTTACTATTCAGTCTTGTAAATTTTGAGATTTTTCTTGTAAACATCTTTAATCTTGAATATTAAATGTACCAGTTGAATCTCAGAGAAAATTTTAAACTTAAAATTTAAAGCTTAATTTGGGGAATTTTGAGACTTTTCTCATGAATTTACCACGTCAGTCTCAGAAAACATGCGAGTAGTTTTCTTTTTTTCCAGCAGTTAAATATAAATAAATTTGCCTCTGAATGCGTCAACAATCAAACCGTTTTCTCTCCGCAGCCACAAGTTCGGCTCATCTGGAGGACCTGGCCTACCTGGACGAGCAGCAGAGACACGTCCCCTCACGGACGTCCCTCAGGATGCCCAGACAGAACTCTGGGAGTCGTAGTCAGCAGGACCACAGAGGTAAACGCACACACACAGGCACGCGCACACACACGCACACGCGCGCGCGCGCGCACACACACGCACACACACACACACACACACAGAATGACATCACTCTCTTCTTCTTCTTGCAGTTCGTTTCACGCCGTCTCTCAACCTGAAGCCGCTCCACTTCGAGGTTCCCGGTCTCTCGTCTGATTGGTTGTTCACGGGCAGGGAGTGGCTTTTCCAGGAAGTGGACGCTCGTCTTCGCAGTGGTGACCCTTCGACCAATCGGGGCGTGGTGATCGTCGGCAACATGGGCTTCGGCAAAACGGCCATCATCGCCCGTCTGGTGGCGCTCAGTTGTCACGGACACCGCATGTGGCCGACCGCAGCCAGCAGCCAGACAATGCCCAAACGTAAGCCGACGCTTTGAACCCGGCGTCGCACCAATCCCTTTAAAATAAAACAAATGTTTTAATAACCGTCAACCCGTCACGTTACTCAAAGATCACCAGCATCTGTTTGGAATATTTTTAATAAAATATCATGTTTGATATTTCACATCAAGCCGTGTATCAGGACCGACAGAAGTTATAAAAAACATGAAATAAAATACAGAGCCGGGAGAGTTAATATTCAGTGGAAAAACTCACAATTCCCAAGATTCAAGTTATAAATTTACTCACAAATTTGCAAAAAAAATTTGCAGATTTGCATGAAAAAAAAAAAACTGGATATTCTCAGAGATTAAAGTGGTAAATAAACAATTTAAACCTCAAATTTTCCAGCACTAAAGTGGTAAATTATGAGAAAAAATGAAAATATTTTCCCAGTTTTAAAGTGCTAACTAAAAACACACAGATATTCAGAGATTAGTGATTGATTAGAGTGCTTGTAAATGTAACACTTTAATCTCTTTAATCTCAGAAAAAATTGAGTTTTTTTCATGTAAATTTACAACTTTAATCTTGATCTCTTAGATTTTTTTGTAAATAACCAGTTTAATCTCAAATTATTATTTTAGTTTTTTTTTGTAAATTTAAAACTTAATTTTGGGAATTTTGAGACTTTTCTATAAATTTACCAGTTCAGTCTCAGAGAACATGAGAGTTGTTTTCCTCTTTAACCAAAAAAAGTTCCAGAAAGACAGTAAAAAAAAAAAGACGCAGTGACATCTTAGAGAAGTTTTATTGTTAGCTTTTAATTTAAGATTTAAGACAGCGGCTGCAGCGCTCAGCTGGTGTCTGCAAACAAACAGCCGTAAACTTAAGGACCCCCGCTGAGTCAGCATTCTGTGGGAAAGAGCTGAGTCAGCACAAAGGAGCCAATAAAATCATCCAGACGCAGAGCCGAGACCGACACCAGCAAAACCAGTAAACCCAGTAAACCCAGTAAACCCAGCAGCCGAACAAAGTGTTTCTGGAAAAATCACCAAAAACTTTTCAAGGAAAAAAAATACTTTTGAAAGAAAACAAAAACACAAAAAAACAGAAAGACAAAAAAGAAATCACTCAGATTTTGTAAGAACAAAAAAATGCCATAAAGTTTATAGATATAAATAAAATTGCCAAAATGTTTCTTTAGAAATTGTCAACATGTTTATTTTTATTTATTTATTTATTTTTTTAAGAAAACACGTTTTCCAAACCCATGGCATGTTTTCTTTAAAATCGCCAAAACCATAGAAAAAAAAAAACAAAACAAAAAACGCCAAAATGGTTTCTGGAAATTCACCAACAATATTTGTGTTTTTACATCTTTACTCACACTTTAAACTGATTTTGTATGTGCCCTCACTGCAGATGTAGAGGCTGTTTCTTTCTCCCACGACTCCCTGGGAAGAGGAGGAGACGAAGGAGGAGGAGGAGGAGGAGGAGGAGGAAGCTGTCCAGGGACTCCAGAGATGAGAAGGAGGCAGGAGGCGGCACTCAGGAGGCTTTCAGGACAGGTAGGATCCTACAAAAATACAACCACAAGTCCAAAAAGATGTAAATAAAGACAAACGCAATGATGTGTAAATCAAATGCATTCAATTGAATACAGAACAAAAAAAACTTGATGTTCACATTTATAATGGCATGTTTTCTTTAAAAAACATTAAACAGAATTTAAGATTTTTTTGGCCAAAATGTTTCCTTAGACATCACAAAAATGTTTAAAGAAAGGAATACACAAAAATTGAGAAAAGAATCATCTTTCTTTACAAATAATAAAAAATTTTAAGGAAGAAAAAGACAGATTTTTTTCTTAAAAAAAACAACAAGATAATCTAATTTTTCACTGAAAAATTGGCAAAAGATTTTTTTTAATTCAATTTTAAAAACAAATTAAGAAAAACTCACTGGTGTTTTTCTTCAAAATTGCCCAAAAAGTTTAAAGAAAAAAAATTTCAGAAAAAAAAACACACACATTTTTTAAAGAAAATAAAAGTCAAAACATTCAAAGAAAAAATAAATCACCCAAAAATTCAGAAGTGAGAAAAATCTCCCAATATTTTTCTTTTAAAGAAAACATGCCTTCCAAACCCAAGGCATGTTTTCTTTAAAACTGCCAAAAATAACAAATCACGAAAAAAAAAAGCCCAAATGTTTTCTTGAAAAAATTTCCCACAATTTTAAATGTAAAGAAAAAATCACCAAAACTTTTCAAAATTTGTCAAAAAAATTAAAGAAAAAAAGGCAGTATATTTGCTTGAAAAATTGCCAAAAAGTTGAAAGAAAAAACAAGTTTTTGTGAAGAAAAAAATATTGTCAAAACCATTAAAGGAAAAAGAAATCACCAAAACTTCAAAAATTCCTTTTGCTGGTCGCTGATGACTGCAAACGTTTTCTCCGTGTCTCTTTGCAGGTCGTCTCGTATCATTTCTGTCAGGCTGATAACTGTCACACCTGTCTGGTCCCGGAGTTCGTCCACAACATGGCGGAGATGCTGAGTGATGCCCCTCAGCTGGCGGCCTATCGGGAGCTGCTGCACCGCTCGCCGCCGCTACAGAGCGCGCTCAGTCTGCGCTCCTGCATCCAGGATCCGAGCGCCGCCCTGCAGAGAGGAATCCTGGAGCCGCTGGACGCTCTGCACAGAGGTACCGCCGCACCGTGATGCGTCTCCTCCGGAAAACCAGCCACACGAGTCCACGTGTTCGGCTCAACACGCCTTTTTTCTTTTTCCAGAGAGGAAGTTACACATGGAGGGGGCGGGGCTTATTGTGCTGATTGACGGGCTGAATGAGGCGGAGTTCCACCGGCCGGACTACGGCGACACGCTGACCTCCTTCCTGTCCCGAAACATCCCGAAGTTTCCGTCCTGGTTGAAGGTCATCACCACCGTCAGGACCGGTCAGCAGGTACACACACACACACACACACACACACACACACACACACACACAAGGAGCCGGCGGGTTTTAACAGCTGGAAAAAAAACCCCAGCAAGACACAACATTTTAACCCTTTGAAACCTGAGAAAATTGGCTTAATTTTTTTCAAAAATGTGGGACGAAGGCGACATACAACATAACAAGAAATGGCCCAAAAAATTGCAAGACATTAATAAAAAATCTAATAATAATAATCTGCTAATTTTTAATGTTTTTTTGCAGTTTGTGAGACATTTCTTGCCAAGTTTCTCATTATGTTTTTTTTCCAGTTTCAGAGGTTTAAATATTTGTGAAAGGCGATGAATGCTGATGTCAATTTTGGTGTTGAAGGGTTAAAAAGTCATGAAGCAAAGAAGCAAAATGAATAAATAAAAAAAGTGTTTTTGTGTTTTTGCGGTCAGGACATCACTCGCTCGCTGCCGTTTCACTGCATCTCTCTGGACAGGATGGAGGAGAACAACGCCATCGACCAGGACCTGCAGGTAACACGCTCACAGTCTGTCTGTCCATCCGTCTGTCCGTCTGTCCATCTGTCCATCTGTCCATCTGCAGCCTCTTTTACTCGCCGTTTCTCGTCCTCGCCGTATGGCAGCAGCCCTAAATGTCCTCAAATTGTGGTTTGTGTGTGTGAAAGGCTAGTCCTCTTTAAAAAGTCGCAAAAAGAGAAATAAAAAGAACACGAAAAATTTTAAAAGAAAAAAAAGCCAAAATATTTTCTTAAAAATCTAAATTGAAATTTAAAAATGAAGTCGCCTTTTTAAGAAAAAAAACCACCTCTAATTTTGAAATACAATTAAAGCAGAAATGTTGTCTTTAGAAATATTCTTAGAATAAAAATTGCCAATTTTTTTAAAGATAAGAAGAAAAAACATCCCAAATGTTGAAAGACAAAAATAGGAAAACGTTTTGCCAAAAAATATTTTAAGAATAAAATATTTGCCAATATTTTCCAAGGGATATTTTCCGTGGAGTCGGCATGCTGTCTAAAATCCCACTCTGGAGACACATGATGCTGCCGTTTGATTGGTTCCTCAGAGACTCTGCAGAGGAAAATAACTTCAGGGTCTTTGTGCGTTTCGACGTCCGTCTGCTGTTTTTTCTCTCAGGGTTACCTGATGCAGCGAATCCACAGCAGCGCAGAGATCCAGAGCAACGTGTCGCTGAGTAACGGTCGCCTTGACAACGCGGCGCTGGCCAAGCTGATCGGCCACCTGAAGAGTCTGAGCAGAGGCTCGTACCTGTACCTGAAACTGACCCTGGACCTGATCGAGGGCGGATACCTGGTCCTGAAGAGCTCCAGCTTCAAGGTGAGGAGGGGCGGGGCCACAGGGACGAACAGGTGGAGGTCACATGACTGAAGTGAAGTCAGTCCGTTAGATCATTGTTGTGTTTTGGTTTTATTACGCTGTACACTGTGGAAACTAAATAGTTACATTCAGACTGTTCAGGTCCAAAAATGCTCCATTGAAACCCATTCAAACTGACATTTTTGATCCCACAGCCATCAGAGCAGAAAAACAGGACTTGTGTTATTTCTGGGTGTCATTCTGGGCTTTTGACTCTGAATTTGTCATTTTGACTATTTGCATGAAAACTGCATTTTGTGTGCGAGCGATACGATTGTATCACGAGTGTATAAGTATTTGACACTACACAAAAAATAATGTATAAAAAAAAATAATGTTGCTGCTAATCATTGACATATCCCAGACTGTCGGCAGTAAAAATATATATACTTAGCATGTAGTATATTGAAAATAACTCATTTTTTGTGTTTAAAAGTAGGGTCATCATGACAAAAAGCTGGCATTGCAAGGGTTAAAATTCTTAAAATGAATGAATATTTGATCTTCATGATTGGGACTGATGTGGGTTAAAAAAAAAACCCAGTAAAAGTAAAACATCTTATTAATGTGTAATATTTTTTAAAGTGATTTTAAACAGGGCCCTAAGGGTTCATCACTGTAACTGAGACTGTGTGTGTGTGTGTGTGTGTGTGTGTGTGTGTGTGTTTTTTTGCTTGTGTTTTTGTGTGTGTGTGTGTGTGTGTGTGTGTGTGTGTGTAGGTGGTCCCTGTGAGTCTGGCTGAAGTCTACCTGCTGCAGCTCAACATGCGGTTTCCCACCCAGTCGTCTTTTCAGAGAGTTCTGCCGCTTCTCAACGTCGCCGTGGCGTCGCTGCACCCGCTGACCGACCAGCAGGTACGGGACGGGACGCGCCGCGTCACGCGGCGAGCATCAGCGGCACGCACACACAGACCCAAACAAACTGCACAACTGCAGCCGCACAGATTTAACTCAGTAATTTATTCTTTGATGTTAAAAGCTGAAAAAAAAACCTGGAGCTTTAAAAGTGTATTTTTCATGATGGTCATTCACGAGCACAGAGTTTGGGGGTTTTCTTTAAGACACAAAAAATGGTTTATTTTTCATTCAATTTTAAATCAAGGAAACTGAAGGCAGCTTTATTTGTACTGTTTCATACAACAGGACAGCTCAAAGTGCTTTACAGAGCAATAACGTACAAACATCATAAAAATTACAGATTCACGATAAGTGCAAAGACAACATTTAAAGGTCAAATTCGTCACTAAATGATTTAAAAATGTGAAAATAAAAGTCAGATTAGATGTAGAATAAAGGGATTTAGAGGAAATGTCACTTTTTTAAGTTCAGATTTGATGTTTATTGATGGGAGGCGTCATACGCTCTTCAAGGGTCCAACATGTACAGCAATGATACTCAACTCACGGCCTGCGGGCCAAATCCGGCCCCTGACAGGGCCCCTGGTGGCCCCCGACCATTTTCCATCTGACAGTATAAATAAGAACAGTTTTTGTCCTTTTAGTCTCCGTAAGGTGTCAGAGACATAAAACAGCATTAAAATAGATCCCCCACACCCCCGACAGAGGGCCTTAATAAGACCCTAATGTCCCAAAATCATACAAATGTCCCCAAATCTGAACAATGTCCTTAAATCCAAGAAATGTCCAAAAATCCTGGAATTGTCTTAAAATCCCAGAAATATTCTAAGATCCTAAAATTGTCCTAAAATCCGAGGAACATCTTAAAATCTCATAAACGTCCCCAAATCCTGGAGACGTGGGGCTTCTGCTTGAGTTTGTCTGTGATTCACTGAGACGTGACGCCGGTGACCGGCTGCTGTCGTCCCGCAGCTGTTCGAGGCGGTGAACGCCGGCGCTCTGAGCGGAGGAGCGCTGCAGTGGGGCGAGTTCGTGCAGCGAGTGGAGCAGCTGTCCTCCTTCCTGCTGCGGCGCAGCGACGGCAGCCGCATGCTGAACCACGCCTCCTTCAGGGAGTGGCTGATGTGGAGGGAGGAGGGCCAGGACGACCGCTTCCTCTGCGACCCCAGGTACGCTCGCCGCCAGCAGCCCCGAATTTAAAGTATCGAATCAAAGAAAAGGAGAAACGAAACGGGTTTTATGTTTCTCTGAGGCGGATTTCACTTTAAGGAAACAGAGTTTATCGAAAAAAACAGAATCAACACCAGATACTCATCATTAACCCTTTAACTCTGAGCAAATGTTTTTATCAAAACGTGGAATAAAAAGCCAACGAGCGACTTGAGAAACATTCCACAAATTTCAGGACATTAGAAGATTTAGAAAATGATTTTAAAAATGTGGGAAAATACATAAAATCCAGCGAAAACTGTATTAATAATTCACGTAACGACATAATAAAGTGAGCGCAGCAGGCGTGCTCAGCGTGTGTCCAGCTGCAGGGAAACAAACTGATCTGTGTCGCTTAAATACCAGAAAAATGGAGGCTGGCTCTTTGTGGTTCCTTTTTTTTCAACTACAATTATGTATTTGAATGATGTTACAAAATTATTGGGATTATTAAGCAGTTTTTTCAGGCTTTTTTTGTGCTAATTTTCTTGTACTGTTTTCTACTTTGTGGTTAGTTTTTGGGCTGTTTCTTCTGTGTTGGTCATTGCCTTCTTCCGATATTTTTGAGGAAAAAAAAGCTAATTTTCTCAGGTTTTAAAGGGTAAATATACATTTAAAATTATGTCTGTCTCTCTGTCCATCTGTCCGTCTGTGTGTCTCCAGGAGCGGTCACACTCTGCTGGCCTTCTGGCTCTGCAGACAGGAGGGAAAATTAAACCGACAGCAAACACTGGAGCTGGGACATCACATCCTGAAGGCTCACATCTACAAGGTCACACACACACACACACACACACACACACACACACACACACACACACACACCCGGACTACTTTTACATGTAAATTGACACAACTGTGAGTGTGTGTCTGTGTGTGTGTGTGTGTGTGTGTTTTAAAAATCAGAAAAACATTTTCCTTAAAAAGTCCCGCAGCAAATATCACCATAAAATAAATAAATAAATAAATAAAAATAAATGAATAAATGAATGAATAAATAAATAAATAAATAAATCTGCAAAAACTTTTGAATTTAAAAATCATTTAAAAAATTGCCCAAAAATCTTAAAGGAAAAAAAACTGCCAAAATATTTTTCTTAAAAATCATTAAAAAATATCACCAAAATGTTTCTTGAAAAATTACCCAAAAAAATTCAATTGAAAAAAGAACAACTCAACTAAATATTTTCCTTAAAATTAACAAAACAAAAAAAAGCAAAAAAAAACCCTACAAAATGTTTTGTTGAAAAATTGCCAAAAAAGTTAAAGACAAAAAAAAGTATTTTTTGGAACTGGAGTCCGTCTCACAGTTTGTTTGTTGTTTGTTTGTTTGTCGTCTGCAGGGTCTGAGTAAGAAGCTCGGGGTCTCCTCCTCAGTCCTGCAGGGGCTGTGGCTGTCCTACAGCACGGAGAGCCTAAGCCCCGCCCTCGCATCGCTGCGTAACCTGTACACCCCCAACATCAAGGTAACACACACACACACACACACACACACACACACTCACACACACTCCCCACACACACACACACACACACACACACACACACACACACACACACACACACACTCTCACACACACACACACTCACAGGCTGTAACCTGACTCCACCTGTGCAGGTGAGCAGGCTGCTGATTCTGGGCGGGGCCGATGTGGATCACCGTAGTGACGTCCTGAACGGCGCCCCCCTGCTGTGTGTCCATGCTCACCTGGGACACGGAGACGCCGTGGCGCTGCTGCTCGACCTCGGAGCTCAGGTAACAAAAACTTTAAAAAAAACTTGTGTTTCTATAGACTTTTATTTCCACAAATCTTCAGGTAAATTATTGTACTTTTGATTAATTTTTGGGTGGTTTTCGTTGGTCATTGTCTTCTTCAGGTTTTAAAGGGTTAATTATGTAACACAGTTCTTTCTTTTGCTTGTTAGGCCAGCTTGCTCGGGCTTCGCAGGGTTAATGTTGTTGATGTCTTTGGTGCTTAATGAAGATTTTCAGAAACTAAAGACGTCGTTTGCCTCTGTGTTGTTTTTTTCCAGGTGGACGCTCAGACACATGACGGTTTGACCGCGCTGGGATTCGCCGCTGCAGCTGGACACCTGGACATCGTCACCACGCTGAGTCAGCACGCCGCCAAGGTGAGCGTCCACCCGACAACGACGGTGTTTAAGCTGTGTATTCAGGACAGGAGCGCACACACACACACACACGCACAACCAATGACCGTGCTCTCTCTGTTTCTGTCTCTGTCTCAGGTGGGACATGTGGACAGCTCAGGTCGGTGTGTGTTGGTGCTCGCCGCTCAGCGTGGTCACCTGGAGGTGCTGCGCTTCCTGCTGAAGCGAGCGGACTGGAGCTGCACTTCCTGCTGCGGCCAGCGGGGGACAAGCAGGAGGGAGGCGCGCTGCAGCAGGCGCTGACCGCCGCCGCCAGCATGGGACACCCCGAGGTCAGACACACACACACACACACACACACACACACACACACACACACACACACACACACACACAGTGTGTATCACTCGATGATGACATCATGTTTCCATGTTTTTTGGCAGGTGTTGTCGTACCTGCTGGATCTCCCAGAGGAGGACGAGGAGGAGGAGGAGAGACCGGAGATCAACACACCCGACAGTCTGTGGGGAGAGACAGGTAACACACAACACACACACACACACACACACACACACACACACACACACACACACACACACACTGTGCAACATAAACACACTGCAGGAATACTACTCCTCGTTTGTACTGAGGAGTGTTTCTGCTCCTGCAGGAGGACTCAAATAAGTACAAGCACAAGAATCCTAATGTTAATCCAGGCTTCAAAGGGTTAACATGTAATTTTAAAGATGAAGATATGAAATAATCTACATGTTTAGTTCATAATTTAAGCTGAAATTATAAATGAAGCTCCATGTTGTTGCAGTCGTGCTGCATCACTGACCTCTAGTGGAGGAACTGAACTCTACAGTTCAGCAAAACCGCCTCAGGTTTCAGCTTCACTGCACAATACTCAGCGCTGGAAGAAGTACTCAGTTATACTACTGTAGTAAAAGTAGAGATACCACAGTGCATAAATACTCTGTATTTATGTATCAGCATCGAAATATACTTCAAGTACCAGAAACCTCATCGTGCAGACTGGCCTGTGTCAGAATTATGTACTTTAAGTACTTGTGATGCTTTAATGTGTTAATTACTTGGATGTTGCAGCTGATGATCATCATTTTAATGATGTTATTTACTGCTGAGCAGTTTAATCTTGTCAGTTTAAAATTGTATTAATAGTCTAATTCTGCAAATAAATGTAGAGGAATAAAATGTACCATCTTTACCTCCAAAATGTAGTAGAGTACAAGTACAAAGTAGCATAAAATGGAAATACTTGAGTTGAGTAAAAGTTACTCAAAATTGGAAAAAGTGTAAGTTTTTTAAAATGTTTTGTTACATCTCTTGTGTGTCTGTGTGTGTATGTGTTTATGTGTGTGTGTGTGTGTGTGTGTGTGTGTGTGTTGTGTGTGTGTGTGTGTGTGTGTGTGTGTGTGTGTGTGTGTGTGTGTGTGTGTGTGTGTGTGTGTGTGTGTGTGTGTGTGTGTGTGTGTGTGTGTGTCAGCTCTGACGGCGGCTGCAGGAAGTGGTCGTCTGTCCGTCTGCAGGCTGCTGTTGGATCAGGGAGCTGCTGCTGAACAAAGCAACAGGCGAAGCGCGTCGCTCCGCTCTTCAGCGCTGTGAGACGAGGACACTGGCAGGTACACACACACACACACACACACACACACACAGAAAGCAAAAACAGACTTCAGAAGCTGCACGTGGAGGCGGCGTGTTTTAACAGCTGGAAAAAAAATCAGCAAGAAAGAACATTTTGACCCTTTGAAACCTGAGAAAATTGTCTTTATGTCTTTCAAAAATGGGAAGACAATGACGAGCGATTAAAGAAGAAATAGCCCAGAAATAGTAAAATAAGCAAACAAAAAAAAAGGAAAAAGACCTCAAGAAAGTGCAATATATATATATATATATATATATACAATTCTGTAACATAATTTTGAATTTTTCTCTTATATTTTATATATTTTTAAATATTTTTGTTTATTATTTGTTAATCTTGCATTTCATTTTCTTGTCTGCTCCACATCATTGTAAATGAGGGCTCGTCCTCAAGGATTTTCAAATCTAAATAAAGATAAATAAACAAATAAATGAATAAATTTAAAGGAATTATAATTATAGTTTTCTGGACAGTTTTTTGAATAACTGTAATGATAATAATCCCTCCGAGTTTCAGAAGTGTGTGCTTGTGCCTCTCGTCAGGTGGTGGAGCTCTTACTGAGTCACGGCGTGGAGGTGAACGTGGTGGACCAGCAGGGTCGGACGGCTCTGATGACGGCAGCCTCAGAGGGTCATGTGACCGTCGCCCAGCTGCTGCTGGATCACGGTAACCACACGTGACGGTGATGCTACAACAACAGCGTTAACGTGCGCTCGGCTGTGTGGCGTGTTTTAAATTCTGAGCAGCTGATTCGTGATCATTTTAAACTTCGCTGCGATTTAACCGGCGTTTTTATTTCTGGTGTGAATGATTGTGACCTTTGACCTTTGACCCAGACGTTTCTCGGCCTCTCTGTGTCTGCAGGAGCCTCTCTGGACCAGACGGACAGGGAGGGGTTAACGGCACTGAGCTGGGCGTGTCTGAAGGGTCAGCTCCCGTTGGTCAGAGAGCTGGTGCAGAGAGGAGCCGCCACGTCGCACGCCGACCGCAGCGGACGCACGCCGCTCGACCTGGCCGCCTTCCGCGGCGACCCTGAAGTGGTGCGTCGAATAAATGTCGTATATAATATACACGAGCAGATGAGAATAAATAATGTTGTTGAAAACAGGTAGATTGCCAGTTAAAGAATAATGAATGTGTATGTGTTTATGTGTGTGTATGTATGTATTTTGTATACACACACACACACGCACACACGCACACATGTATCATTTATATGTTTAATTATTTCATGAATTGTTATGTTTTAAACTTTAGCACTCTTGCATGTAAGACGCTTTTAGTGGCATTTTATGTATGAAAGGTGCTAAACAAATAAAAAATAATTTCATTATTATTATTATTATTATTATTATTACAGACGAAGAGCAGCAACAAATACACATTCAGCAGTTAGATAATAGACGGTTAAAAATTGGACTGGATTGGCTTTTTTTATTTTCTAATTTCAGTTGGTTGATTGAGTGGTGAATTTATTTTTAACATTATATATAATGTTAAAAATAAATTCACCACTCAATCAACCAACTGAAATTAGAAAATAAAAAAAGCCAATCCAGTCCAATTTTTAACCGTCTATTATCTAACTGCTGAATGTGTATTTGTTGCTGCTCTTCGTCTGAAGTCAGAAGTCTTTTTCGGTCTCCAGGAGACACTAAACGTCTGCGCTGTCTCCGTCTCCGTCAGGTGCAGCACCTGGTGGATCACGGAGCCTCGGTGGAGCACGTGGACTGCAGCGGGATGCGTCCTCTGGACCGGGCGGTCGGCTGCAGAAACACGTCAGCGGTCATCGCTCTGCTCAAAAAGGGAGCCCAGATAGGTGCAAACATGACTCAGCTATTCTGCTCCCATGATTCATCGTGTTTGTATAATTAGAGATAACAGGAAGTAAGAGGACGTAAAAGACAGAAATGTCTCCGTCCAGAGTCAAAGGCTGCAGTTTGTTAGGACGAGTTTTATTCGTGTGCTGAATGTGTGTGTGTGCATGTGCATGTGTGTGTGTGTGTGTGTGTGTGTGTGTGTGTGTGTGTTTAGGACCAGCGACGTGGGCCATGGCGACCTCTAAACCCGACATCTTAATGGTTCTGCTCAGTAAACTGATCCAAGAGGGCGACAGACTGTACAAGGTAACACACACACACACACACACACACACACACACACACACACACATTACTGATGTTGATCTATCAGTCAGCTGATTCACAGAAAATTAATTGCAACTATATTGATGACATTTTTTTTTTAAATCTTCTTTTTCTTGTTCTAGTGTTTAGCTTTTGTGATATTTATTTATTTAATTTTTTATTTATTTTTTTTCTATTTCCTTGTACATTTTGGAGTTTTTGGGTGTTTATTTATTTTTTGGGGGGGGATTTGGTTTGGATTTGATTTGGGGATATTTATTTATTTTATGTTTTTATTTTCTTGTACTATTTTAAATTTTTGGGGTGTTTCTTTTTCTAAGATTGCTCTGCATCAGGTCCTTTCTTTTACACATTACTTATACACAGTAATTATGTTCTTGTACATAGTTAGTATTTTCAATGCAGGACTTGTGGAGTGTGGTTTTAGTACTTTTACTTAAGTAAAAGAAACTAAAAACAACATTTTTACTTTAAAAATTACCAAAAATTTTCAAGAAAATAAAATTGCCATATTTTTTGTCCTTAAATTCACAAAAAAACACCCAAAGTTTTGTGTGTGTTTGTAGCAAGGTAAGGTGAGGGAAGGCGCTCGCTCGTATCAGTCGGCTCTGCAGAAGTTTCCGGGTGACGAGCTGAAGACGTTCAGACAGCTGAGAGTGTGCGTGCTGCTCAACCTGTCCCGCTGCCACCGAAAGATGAACGTGAGCGACCTTTTACGAAACGAATCTCGTCTCTTGCGTCCTCGCGGACAGCAGTGAACTCTCTTTATCTGTTGGCAGGATTTTGGCCTTGCGGAGGAGTTTGCCACCAAGGCGCTGGAGCTGAAAGCCAAATCGTATGAAGCCTTTTACGCCCGAGCACGCGCCAAACGCGGACGCAGGTAACCATGGCAACATCATAACATGCGGTTTATGCAATAATCAAGTCGTCGCACGTAGGGCTGCGCAGTATGGCTCAAAAACTGTTACAGTCCTGTATTGCTTTATTGAACTTTTTTGACACAACCGTCTTCCATATTTTGTTGTTGTTCTTCCCTGCTTGCTGGTTTTCTTCTTTGGTGTTAAACGGCAGACTGAACGCTTGTAGGCGTTAATGCTGCTCCGCCATGTTCATAAGAATTGCAACGGCTCCCTTTAAATTAGTAAAAAATGCTTAAACATGTGGCCCAGTCTGGACCCGCAGACTCTCCCTGCATTCATTATTGCAGCACTCTCTTTATGCCATCCTCTGAAATCTTCTCTCCCTTCCTTTCTCTCTCCCTCTCCGTGCAGACAGTTCCACGCAGCCCTGGAGGACCTGATTGAGGCCAGCAGCCTGTGCCCCTCCAACCGGGAGATCCAGCGCCTGCTGTCCCGGGTCAAGGAGGAGTGTCGGCAGGTTGCACAACAACAGCAACAAGACTCTCCTCCTCCTTCGTCACATCGAGTTCATTCACAAAATGTGTCCATCAGCGAGGCCAGGTGCAGAGATTCTGGTTGTCTGCAGGTGCAGGACAGGGAGGGGCTTACTGAGGGGGAGGAGGAGGAGCAGAGGGAGGAGGGGAGCAGAGATGCTCCTCCTCACTCCTCCTTCCACCCTCCACCTGGGGTTCAAAGTCTCGACACTCATGGCCGCCCTGGGATGCCGTCATCTTCCTCTCTCTCTCCAACTCACCTGTATCGTCACCTCCCCAGCCCTGACCCCTCCTCTTCCTCCCCCTGTCACTCTGCGCCACCTCCTCCGTCCTCCTCCTATCACAATTTCAGCCCTCCTCCCTCCCCAATGCAGCAACAGCGACTCAGCCCGATGTCAGAAAACATGTCTGGAAACGGAGGTCTGCACCACCAGTCCATCTCAGCCCTCCACCACTCAGACCAGATCCAGGGAGGGCAACAGCACCACCTGTCCAATCAGAGATCCTTCCAGAAGCAGAACCCCGTACAAGGCCAGTGGCTCCAACCAGCCAAAGTCCAGGTTGTCAGAACCAGTCAGGCCACTTCCTCGGCCCACTCCAGCATGATTTCTGCATACTCCCAGTTTGGCCAACTGCCACAAGAACTGGCCGAACTGGGTGAAGGCCTCGGTCCGAGCCCCCTAGATATCAGCTCTAGCCTGCAGGCCCAGGCTGGTCTGAGCTCTGGAGCTTCATATCCACAAGATGATGTAGATGTGGACTTGGTTTGCCAGGCAAGACCTGCACTGGCCTACGGGAGAGAGGGAGGAGGGGAGAGGGTAGCGATAAGTCGATTTGGCCAGGCCCGTCAGTTTAGTCGCAACCAGTCCAAAGCAGCCCACTACCCCATGGAAGTTACTGAAGCGACAATGGGGCCTCCTGATAGCCTTCCACCGTTGCATGATTACCAATACCATTATCAGGGGGGACTACGCCGCCCACTCAGTGCTCACCCAAAGTCCTCCCCCGCTCCTCCGCCCAGGCCTCTTGTTCACTCCCAGAGTATCAGCGTCCGTTTTTCCACCAGCAGCGGCAGCCTCGCCGGAGGGCAGCCCGGTAATCACGGCCCAGGCTTCAGGACCTCAGCCTCCGCCCAGCACATGGATTCAGATCCGGGCTCTGTGGGAGGGGGTTACCACGATGACCTTTTTCTGACCTCCTCTCTGGAGTCAGAAATAAGCATGGGAGGAGGTGGGACCTACCCCGGAGAGGCAGCCCGTTTATCAAGAAACACTCCGTTTATGGGCATTAGCGACAGGACGGCAAGGGTGCAGCAGCACTACCAACAACAAGCTCCGTCCAGCTCTGCGTCCTGTCTCAGCCCGTCTCGCTCCTGGGCCGTGTCTTCAGTGGACACGGTCGTCACCTCACCCAGTAAAACCCCCACCAATCAAGGAGGCTTTGGCCAGGTGTCCTCCATTGCCTACCATAACCGCAGCAACAACAATGCTCACAATGACAACCAACTTGACTACTATCGGGAAGGCTCGGTGCAAGTCGCCAGTCAGAATCCGTCCTACCTGGACGTGAAGCTGGCCCGAACACTGCCAGTGATCCACAGCTACTCAGACAGACCTAGCGACAGACCGACAGGCCCTACCTCTCCTGTCAAACCAAAACGACCCTTTGTAGAGTCCAATGTGTAGAGAAAGGTTCAACAATAAGTCAGAGATACTGAAGGACGGTTGATAAAGAGTAATTTAAAAGATATATTCACTAGAGCTGGGGAATTATTGAGGCCGGGCGATGCTCGAAATGAATGGATGACGTTCAGAGGGGCAAGGCACAATAAATGTTAAATGGGGGTAACAGCACATACCTTGGAGGTATTTATGATGTATGGTTTAATGCAAACATGAAAAGTGAGTGAAATTATGTGGGGAAAAAAGAAAACTTGAGTGAGATATTCAAATACTGCCGACATTTTCAGTTATGCACACCTGGCCAAAGGGTACATTAAGCGTCCCTGCTTGCCGGATTGTCATTTTCGGCAAGACAAGCACTAGCTGACTTTATGATCAGACACGATAGGGAAAGGGTATAGCAGAAGTTATACGTTCAATATGGAACATATTTCCTGTTACCGGTCAGGTCTGTCAGTTAACCAACCAGAGACAAATAAGGAAGGACAAAGGGAATGGAGCTGAAAAGTGAAGCCAATGCAGAAGTGCCAAAAACTGCAGTTCTCCTAATGTCCACTGGCTCCGAGAGCGAGTCAATCCCAGTAGACTCCCATGTTAAAATGTCCAATTTTACAGCAGAAATAACATGATTACAGCATGGTACAAAAAACAGTTTTAGTCTCCATAGCTAATTTCAACATTCACGAGAACTGTATGGGGGGGGGGGGGATTACCTGTTTACTTTTTATTATTTTAGCTTAAAGTTACAAATAAATAAGGGCAGGGCTGCTTTGATTGATGGGCTGTCTGTGCAGCATCACCACAAGCTGTGATACCCCTTGAACGGTCCTGAACTGGTTCTGTCTATGATTTTTGGAACCTGGGTGCAATTTAGCCCATCAGTCTGACTGCACCAGTTTTGAATGGAGCTATTGCAATTGTGGCTGCATCATTAATGGTCCTGCTACCGTACGTAACAGACATGGAACTTCTGAATATTTGTCACTTGGCGTCTGATGTCAGCATGATTTGCACTTCCGGGCAAAGAAAACCTGCTTTTTTTGGGTTCTGGCTGGGAATCAACTTTTCGAGTCCTGGATCAGTTTATTTTTGGTCAAAAATCTCTAAGGTTCAAAAATAGGTGGTGGAACCAGAGCGAAACCATGCTGGTGGAAAAGGAGTCGGCTCCACCCTGTCTTTCAAATTTGGTCACTTGTGGCTCCAAAATGACCAAATGGACACTTTAAACTGGACTTCATGAACCAGTGGGAAAAGTCACAGGAGCTATGTCCGTTATTTTAAACAGTCTATGGGAAAGACAAGAGTGTTTGAACATGTGACAGATCCTGCCACTAAAAAGCACATTGAGGAGGATTGGGGGAAATCAGACATAAACATAAAAAAGAGAAAGCATCAGGTAGCACAAAAAAATCCTACCTTCTGGGTTCATCTCTGGCTTTAAGTACATTTCAGTACTGAATGCCCACACAGCACTGTTCTAGAGTTTTCCTGCCAAGCTCACCACTCTAGACTGTGAAATTTAGTCAGACAAGAGAGACTTAAATGCACCACTATCACCTTTGTCTGCTGCTAACGCCTTTAATGAAGGTTTTATTTTATTTTTAGTTTGAAGTGCTTACATGATTCAACTGGAAATCTGGATAAAGTCCCTACAGGATCCAGGCTCTAAAAACCAACTGGTCAGTGACCTGGTCCCAAGCCATAGTTTGAGAAACTAGTTTGATGCTGTCATTGAATAAGCACTGGCTTGCTGTATATAAAACAAAAATATTTATCTTTTTTAAGTTATATCTGTATTAAACTGTATGATATTGTTTCTCTTAAAACTGTATATTCCTTTTGGATCTGCCTTTATATGTTTGTTTTGAAGGTTTTTCACACAGCAGATAAACAAAAAGAGCAATGTCGGCGTTGCTCAGGTTTTGGTTAACTTTTTCCTGCCTGATGGCATCGATCTACAACGAACATCCTGTAAAAATGCCTTTGGTTGGATTGTTGTATTTTTTGCTTCAGGTAGTTATTCTTGTTTTTTGTATGAAGGTCTTTTGTATTGTGTATTGTAATATGTACTGTATGTCCTGAAGGTCCTAATTTATGCAACAAGGATCCTTACCGAGGACCTTTCACAGTCGATGCCATGGAAACTTAGTGCTTGCATGTCCCATGAACTGGTGATTGACTCCTTCTACTGTCAGTAACTTAATAAAAGACAATTGACCACTTGTTAAACCCCTCCCCCCAAAACAGTGATTGTCCAATCATAGTTTAGCGTACAAGGCACAGCAGAACCATGGATGTATTTAGAGATCTGGATACAGCATTGAATGTGGAGCCCCGTTCATTCCTATGAGAGTTGCTCAGGGGTGCACGAAGCCGTATAAATTACCTGGATGATCTGGTGATGATCAGCACTACTTCCGATCCGTGTGCCCATTGATTATGTGCACGAGAGTCTTACAGCAGCAAAGCGTGGCAGAGAGGCCAAACAGCTAACTTCCAGTTTGGCACTTGAATAGGAATGAAGTGATTTAATCTTGGGGCTCTTTTGGACTTTGCAAATGTCATCAGACCAAATGGATCACATCCTGATAGGGAAACAAGTCGTGAGGGTTGTGACGCTCAAAACATTGAATCCAAGGATTTAAAGACGTTACTTTCGTCATAGTCAATAGGAAAAAGTCTTTTTGGGGCCATAGGGCATCACGTGACGGAGTCAGGAGTTGTAATTCCACCGTTTGGCAACCACAAAAATAAAAATCAATGCCCGGTGTACTTCCTGTGGGCTTTAGCAGAACCTGTCAACTGATACTCGACATTTAAAGATCAAATGTGTAGGAATTAGACTGGCAGAAATAGAATGTAATATTCATAAATGTGTTTTCATTACTTTATAATCACCTGAAACTCCTCCTGTTTTTGTCACCTTAAAATGAGCTATTTATATCTACATATGGACCATGTCCTCTTTCATGGAGGTGCACTAGTGTAGTGGAGGGTATGTACAGGTATACAACACTTTTTCTGCAGATTTACAGTATACCCACCTATTAGCCAAAAAGTGATGGAATATATACAAGAGTATTGCCGTCTGAAATGAGAACTTCTGTTGGCTGATTTAATGAGCTGTAGCTTAAATGCCATAAAATGGCAAATAGGGCGGCTGTCAGAAAGAAATTTCTACTTTTAGAAGATTCTTGTTTTACTCGTTTCACTCTTACACTAAAAAGTCTAATTTAGTAGGAGTTAGTGATAGAGCTTATGTTAGTTTGATTAGCTAGCTAGCAACATGAAATCAGCCAGAAAAAGTTATTATTTCAGATGGTAAATGCAGCGGTTATCGGAACAGACATCTGCTTCTACTTGTATTTAATGCTACAATATTCTTGTTTTAAAATTATTTTGCTGCTCACACTAAAATGTCAGATGGAGTAACAACAGGGAGTTCTGGAGCTGTTAGCTCGATTAGCTTGTTTGCTGCAGCTCATAAAATTAGCTTGCAAAAGTTCTCATTTCACAAATAAAACAGTAGTTAGATAGAAATAAGAAACCTGCTTTAACTTATTTTATCTACTTTCACAAGATTCTTGTTTGAATTTGCTGGTCACACTGAAAAGTAAGATTTAGCCTGTGTTTTCATGGCGCTAATGTTAGCATGATTAGTTAGCTAGCTGCAGCTTATAAAAGCCAGATATCTCATTTCAGAAGGCAAATACAGCGGTTGTCAGATAAAAATACTTACTTTATTTTTCATCTACTTTAACAAGATTCTCGTTTTTAAATATGTTGCCAGTCACATTTAACAGTCAAATTTAGATGTTTTAACTGAATCATGGAGCTAATGCTAGCGTATAGCTAGTTAGCTTAAAATCAGCCTTTTCTCATTTCAGATGGCAAATGCAGCGGTTGTTGGACAGAAATAAAAATCTGTCTTAAAAAAAGGGCGTATTGTTTAAAAAATGAGCAAAAGATTGAAGCGGTTAACGAGTCGCCGTCATTTAAACTGCTGAGGCGGGGGGGGGTCAGCCAACCATCAGTTCAGACGGGAATCGAAGTGGGACTTTAATTGTTTTAAAATGTATTTTATGCACATGAATGCCTTTTTTGTTTTTGTTTTTTGACATTTCTTTCGTTATTTTTCTAAGAATACGCAGTTTTGTGTCAGAGTTGCTGATGACCTCTGACCTCTCTGTTTCGGAAAAGTCTCTGTGACCACTGCCCTTATATTTCCTTCTGCTCAGGAGCTTCAGCTGTGAGAACATGTGCCGACACTTAACTCTGGTCAGTTTGCGAGCCGCTCTGGTGTCTGATTCTGGCCGGTCACAGTGACGGACTTCATTATTAAGTTGATTCAAGACTAGTTTAAAAAGTAATGAAGCGTGGAAACATCTTGTCACGGTGCTTCAGAGTTGCTTTAATGAGCCGATGACAGCTGCTGTCTGTCAATAAAACAGCGTGTTTTGTTTCATGTAGGGTGAAACCCCGACCTGCTGAGGGGCCCCGGGCCTCGGGTTTGACACACAGTTAATGGAGCATAAGGGAACAGAGTGTGTTCCCTGTAAGAGGGTTTACTGTTTCACTGTGTAAGATAAGTTCATATTTAAAACCCAGGATGGTTACAAGAAGAACATCGTTATTAAAAATTGAAAACAACATGAATGTTTCAGCTCATGTGAACATTACAAAGAGGAATAAAGCTGAATCAAAGACAACGGTCGCTTGCTGTTTTGTTTCCATTGTTTAATATGGGGACTTATATTACATTTATATACATTTTAGAAATGCATCTTAAAGCTGCATTATTTATTAATTCTGGACCAGCTGAACAAGCCGTTATACATATGTATCTTTATATATATGTATATATATATATATATATATGTATGTGTGTGTATATATATATATGTGTATGTATATATGTATGTGTGTGTGTGTGTATATATATATACACACACACACACACACACACACACACACACACATATATATATGTGTGTGTGTGTGTATATTGTGTGTATATATACGTCTTTGTAATCCACTCATGAATCAATCTGTGAGTTTAGGAAAACTTATTAACTACTAACTAATTTATTTTTCATGTATTTATTTTTTTCCGGCCGCACAGAGCTGTGGTTCAGCCTCCGGCCGGCAGGGGCGGTGATGCAGCGCGTGATGCACCGTGAGGAAGCGGAAGTGGTTGCTGTTTTCCGGTTGTTTTGGTCAGTGCAGGTGAACGCACCGCGCGTGCAGCCGACAGGTGAAGAGCAGAAGAGAAATGCGTGATTACAGTTTCTCTCTTTGCGGTGTTAATGTTCGGAGCTTCATGCGGTGTTTTTCAGTGACCGTGTGTCCGCGATGATAAAGAAACGCGAAGAAACGACCGGAAACACGGAGCTAACGGCAGCTAACAGCTAACTGCGGCTAACAGCTAACAGCTAACGGCTAACGGTGAGTTACTGTTGTTACTAAAATGAACGGTCTCTGTGTAACCAGCGGCTGACTTTGTTCTTTATTTTATCTTTTATCGGGATAAACTGCGGAGAAATACTTCTGTCAGAGAGCTAACAGCTAAACTTTGTATCTGCTTTACTTTAATGTTTAAATACTTCATTAAAAAACTCACTTTAAAATGATTAATGATATTTATTCCTTTAACGAGTTTCTAAAATGAAGATTTAACATCGAGAAAAATAATTGTGTATTTTGTGATTCCGAAACTGAAACTTTAGAGCATCTGTTTTGTATTTGTGATCTTTGAGATCTTTTTGGGGATATTTCAAAACTGGATTTCTGAAAAGGAAATTTGGTGTTTTAATGGAGAACAAAAAAAGGGAAAATATGTATAATACTGTATTTATTTTGGCCAAACAATATATTCACAGATGTCGATTTATTAAAATCAGACCAGTGTTTCTCGCTTTTATGAATGAGTTTATGAATTAAAAAAACACAGAAATGAATCAGAAGTAAACCAGCTTTGCACATAAATCATTTATTTCTTTTGATTCTTGTGTTTTTTGTTGCTGTTGTTTATTTTCTGAAATGATGTTTAGTCTGTATTTTTACTTGATGTAACTATTCATGAATGTAAAAGCCGTTTTGTTTACAAATTAAGTTTAAAAAAACCCCAAAAACCTCATTAATTCACCTCGACAACCCGACATGTCTTTAACCCCTTAGAGCCTGCGTTAATATCACACACACGCCTATCTCTCTACACACTAAATGCGCTTTTCAAAAGCAAGCTATAAAAAATATTTTGCATTAATATTGAGTTAATTTTTAAACTAATGTTAGACCTAATCATGAAAATTATGTATTCATTAATTTTCAGAATTTTAGCACCTTAAATTTCAGGTTTTTGACATGATGTCACTATGTTTTTAAGATGAAAAATAGAAGAATTAATGTCAATATACTACATGCTAAGTAAGGTTTTCTGTTTTTCTTTTTTTTATTTACAATATATTATACTATGACTTTAAAATTAAATTCAACAGCATACTTTCCTGTGACCTTTCTTTAAAACATTTTTTATGACATATACTGTGACTTTTAAATTAAATTTTACAACATACTATACTATGACTTATAATGCAAAATTTTCTTGACATACTCTACTATGCATATTTTTTTCTAGGTATTTTCAATGTACTGTTTTTTTTGGATTTTTATGTGAGATCTGTGTGACTTTCTTTACTATGACCTTTTATACAATTTTTTTATTTGATTTGATTTTGATTTATTTTGAACACGTGAAAGGGAAATCAAATACTGCACAAAAACAGGCCGACAAAAAACAAAGTAATTACAAACTATGAAAAACATAAAGCAAAAGAAATGATTAAATGCAAAATGACTCACTTCACATATTCGAAAAGGACTGAGGAGAAGTGAACACGTATTCACGCCCACCTCTTCCCCAAAAGTCTTTGAGTTTTGAATAACTAGCTTCCTTATTCATTTAAAGCTTTACTGTAAGTAATCAAATATACCCACAAACTAAAATTAAATTATTATCATTGTTTACAGAAAAAAATAGAAGAATAAAGCAGGCAGAGAATAAGAAAACGGCGTCCCCTGTAACTCTCAGTGCCCCTCTTCATCCCCGTACCTCCTGAAAATGTTGTTTTATACAGAATTTTGAACTGAATTTTAAACTTTATGAGTTTGCTACGACTTCTATATTTTTGAAACATACTATACCGTGACTGTCGATCCCTGCGCGCTCTCCTGTTCCTCCATCACGAGCTACGACTACAATCACAATTCTGGAAATTAGTTTATATTGGAGAAACTCCCGTGTTTGTGTCTGAATACCTGAGAGACACAAAACCGCGTTTCACTGTTTGTTCACTCGTGTGTCGGTTCTGCAGCGGCCATGGCGGAGGCCGGAGCCCACCTGACCTCCTCCGCTGTCCGCGAGCAGCCGTCCGTCTTCGAGGTCCTGGCTCAGGAGTCTCTGATGGAGGCCGTCAGACCGGCGCTGAGACACGCCGTCAAGGTGAGCACGCGCCTCAAACACTATAAACCCCGCCCATCTTTCACTCTTCTGTTCTTGGACGTTTTATCGTGTGAAGAGCTCTGTGTGTTCGGGGTCGGCAGATTATCGGCGTGGCTGATGGATGAGCGGTGAAGAGATGACGTATTTTTGTAGGAAGTTAGCATCGAACAGGTTCCCTCGTCAAAAACTTTCTGGGATTTTTGATTGTCGGCCGAAATAAGCTCTGTGACGAACACAAGTTTCTGAAACTTACTGGTTTTATCCAGCACGAAAATCCTCACAGATGAACTCCAAAAAGGTTATAAACCAGCTACGTCGAGGTCACATGACGTAAACGTCACCTCCCCGAATTTTCAACTTCACTGTAGAAACACGTTAAAAAACGATCGAAGAAGATTATAAACAGATAAATCGAAAAGTTCCAGCGCGACTGTAAAGCTGTAAAGGCGGCGAACGAGTTTAATGAGTTATTTACTTATTTAAGGCGTTTGACCCAAAACCCGTTTAAAACCCGGAGACTTTGAGACGAGGGAACCAGAAGTGCAGAAATGCTAACGGACTTCGTTTTAGGACTCGTTACTTCACCGCTCTGTTTGGCATTTTGCAGATCATCTGCATCAGTATTTTCTTTTAATGATGGCTGATAAAATAAATTAAAAAGTGCAAACAAAGTGTCGACGTGGGAGGAAGTTTCACTCTGTAAAACCTCAGGGAGCTATTTTCATTTATTCATTTTTAATTTAAGTTTTCACTTTACGGAAAAAAAGTTGCAGGAAGTTGGCCAAGTCTGCGAACACAAACAAGGAATTCGACTTCAGTTAGCTTCGCTCTCAATGCACGGGAAATTAAAAATGAAATATAGAAGCAAAATAAAATAAAAAATAAATGAAAATTAAAACAGATAAAAACAGAAAAATCTTTACAGTGATGCTGACGTTTTGATAAAACATTTGCAGCAAAAGCATTCAAAGTTTTTGCGTCTAAATTTTTTATATTCCGAATTCTAGATTTTGACAGAAAGATTTTCGTTTTTACAGTAAATGTATATCGGTTCCAAATATTGGTTATCAGTCTCATTAACTACTAATAATCAATAATATTTGCCGGGAAAATAAGATTTGTTTGAGTCCGTGTTGTCGTAACACGGATGGTGTGATGTGATTCTGGTCTTTGGTCTCTGCTGAAGTTCTGAGTCCACATGTGACTTCATAAAAACACTCAGCCGCACTTTAACCAGCCAAAGAGTGACGTGACTCCTGGACACAGATAGAAGCGACTCGCTGTTCGCAGGAACGTCAGCAGCTGTCAAAAGTCTGCGCTGAAAAACAAACGCGCCATCTGTAGACTCGCACAGACACGAGGTGATCCCAGGGTTCAATTAAAGCGTGTTTTTATATTTCTGCCTCGACTGCTGCTCGACTCTGAAGGCAGAGCGGGCAGAACGAAGAGAAAGGAAAAGAAAACTGAACGCGATTAACGTTGCTTTGTTTTCTATGAGCAGAACTGTGTATGAATCAAAACACCCAAAAAATTCAGAAGAAAAGGGCTCTTAGACTGAAGTCAATATTTAATGTAGGGCTGCAACTAACGATTATTTTTCGATTAATCGATTTAAAAAATAAATAAATACATAAGAATAAAATAAGCATTTTTGTTGACTGTACACATCACTTTGTTCAAAAACCGATTTTGATTGACAACAGTGCAAAAAGTGCAAAACATCCCGGAACTGACAAAATAATATTAGACTAGAAATAATAAATAACTACAAAATCAAATCTGAAAACATTTCAGAAACTAAATGTTGACAGTTTCTACAACATACCGTCACGTTTCCTCACTTTAAAGCTGAACATACGTTCTTTTGTCAAGACTTCCCTGCCGCTGAGCTCTCCTCCTCCTCACTTTCACTTTCGTTTTAGATGCTGCATCATAACCGGATGTCGTAAATCTTTGAGCTGAAATCATTTCTATGTGGATTATGTTCTGATTTTGCACCGATATGACTGCAAAAGTACTGTGAAGGCTGCATATCATGATGTTTTGGGGCGTTTTTTAAAATTTCTATGCTATGGCGTGTCTCGGCACGCTATTTAAAGAGGTTTAAAGCTGTTTTCAGCTGTTTTTGGGACATGTCATTTTTGGACAATTTTCCACACTATAGCCTTGCTTTTTGGGTCATTTTTTGGACATGCCCTATGTTTTTGGCTTTTTTTTTTTTAATTTGAATTTCTATGCTATGATGTGTCTTGGCACACTATTTAAAGAGGTTTAAAGCAGTTTTCAGGGTTTTCTTGGACATGTCATTTTTCAACATTTTTGCCATATTTGCACGTTGCTTTTTGCCTCATTTTTCCGACATGCCCCATTGTGATGTTTTTGATTCAAATTTCTATGCTGTGGCGTGTCTCAGCACGGTATTTAAAGAGGTTTTAAGCTGTTTTCAGCTGTTTTTGGGACATGTCATTTTTTGACAAATCTCCACACTATACTAGCCAATATGCAACAACTTTTATTTAGCAATTCACTTATTTAACATTGCACATAAATAAAAATAAAATAAACATCAGTCCTGTATATGTGCTCAGCATCAATCTTCACAGACCATTCAAATAAAGAATAGAAAAATAAAATACACCGTATGGTCTTTGCTAGATTCTGACCGATTTATCGGCCGTCATTAGACTTTCACAGACATATTGAAGCATATCCACATATATTTATTTTGATATATGCCAAAAATAAATTTCATTCCTTCTTCAACCACATTTGAGAAAAATGACAAATAAATCCACCTTATACCTTTGGTGGTTCAGCAGCTGACTGATACTGAATAGTACTGATGTTTATTTGGCTGTTTATTTTATTGTATTTCTTCTTTATTTAAATGGTCAGTAAAGACTGATGAAGGTAAACTTTCATGTATTTTATATACATTACACGTTAATTAAGAAAACAATTTTTGCTTTAATTTTGATGATTATAGCTCATGAAAATCAGAAATCCAGTCTCTCAAATTGTTACAATATTTCCTAAGATCATTTAAAAAATTACATGTTTTGCATTTTGCATTTTCCGGATAGTTTTTTTCCTAGCAGTGGGCCATAATTAGAAAAATTAAAATGGAGAAATCCTTCAAACATTTTAATTAATGTAACAAGTCTAGAATATATGAAATAGTCACCT
>NC_056479.1:29678166-29710453 GCF_008729295.1 Plectropomus leopardus | reverse complement strand
TAACTTGTGCAAAATGTAATATTAAATTTGACATATTAAATATTGTACAGAAAAATCTGAAATGTGGTTTAGATTGAGGATAAAAGGAGCTCCTGAGTGAATCCAGCTGTTCGCTCTGAAAATATGTTTTTGGCTGCAGGCGCCATGCTAATGATAGCTAGCTCATCATCTGAAGGTCTGTGTGTGTGTGTGTGTGTGTGTGTGTGTGTGTGTGTGTGTGTGTGTGTGCGTGCCCGTGGCGATCCTTCAGCCAAGTCAAGGGCAAACCCACCATCACTGACGGCACACAGGAGGTCACTTTCACATCCTCACGTTACTCTCTGATCACGTCCTCCACTCTTCTCTGCTGTTCACGTCGCCCAAAAATGTCCAGCTGACCAAAGGTGTCCCCAGTTTTTACAGAATTTCAACATCACATTTTTTTATTCAAGTTCTCACATTACAAAAATACAATTTCTTGACAAAACTTGGCCATTTTCTAAAAAAAAAACTTCACTTTCCAAATCCAAAAATGTCCTAACTTTTGAAATATTCCCTCACTTGTACCAGAATAGTCACTTTTCAAAAACATCAGTTTTTCTTTCTCTTTTTTTATTATCATGTAGCAAAAATGATGAAAAGAACCCCAAAATCCCTCGATTTTTCAGAAATGTTGCCAAACTTTCCTCATCCTAACATAAAAAATTCCACCACTTTACCCAAAATGTCGTCCTTTTCCAAAAACATTATTGTTTTCTGCATTTTCCTTTTTGTTGAAATGAAGTATCCAAAATGACAGAAAGCATCATTTTTTACCAAAAATCCTTCGTTTTTTTAATCATACTCAAATGCTCCAAAATTGTCCTCATCCTTCAGTGCCCTTGTTCGTCCCTACTGTCCAGAAGTCCACCGAAAAAACTTCCACCACCCAAATACTGTCACATTTTAATTATAAGGTTCAATCTGACATTTTTGTCAAAACTGAGTTATTCATATATTCCGATTCTGTGATATCGTATTAAGATTCTGTTTTTAAGGTGTAAGCATTGTGTTTTTAAAATAAATGCCTTTTTGGACTTTTCATTTAAAAAAACAGAGGTTTATGTCATT
Organism: Plectropomus leopardus; assembly: GCF_008729295.1. NCBI lineage: Eukaryota > Metazoa > Chordata > Actinopteri > Perciformes > Serranidae > Plectropomus > Plectropomus leopardus. Next base: position 29,709,364 of record NC_056479.1, on the reverse strand, counting down.
TTTGGTGCTTGGAACGGAAAACGTTGAAGCTCAGTATCTCAGTATTACTCAGAATGATGACAGATCTTTATAACTATAAGGTGGCAAAATGTCAAATTGTTCCAACTGACCCAAAATGTCCTCAAGACTTCCAATGATGTCCTAACCTCTCTGACAAAGGCTATTCCCACAAATGTCTCTTCTTTCGAAAAATGGTTTGCATTTTTTAAAAATGTCCCCCCTTTTCAAAATTGGCACAAAAATCTGTGTATCATAAATGTCCTCACGTTTCCCAAAATAATCTCATTACAAAAATGTCCCCATTTATAGAAAATTGTCTTTGCCATCCATGAACATCTTTACTTTCCCTAAAATGTCCTCATGTTTCCTCATATTCGCAAAATATTCTGTCTTTACAAAAATAGACTGTTTTGTAAAAATGTCTTAATTTTCCAAAGATTTTCAAAAATGTCACAACTTTAAAAAATGCCTCACTTTCCCAACATGTCGTCACTTGTTAGGACATTCTTGGTTTGTGATTTTTTTTTTTTTTTAACTTTTCCAAAATGTTCTCACTTTTGTTGCCAAGTTGTAATTTTTTCCAAAAATGTCCGCACCATGTTTTCACAAGATTTCATAGTTTGAAAAAAAAAAATGGCCACAAAAAGCTGTGTGTGTCATAAAGTCCTCACGTTCCACGAATATCTCCATTTTTAAAAAAACGTCCTTACTCGACACGTCTACACCCAGGTCCTCACAGCGATAGACATACAAAAATACTCACACACACTCTCCTCCTACGTAGTATTGAACCTGCAGTATCTGCTGACCGAAGACAATCCTGTGTGTGCGTGTGTGCGTGTGTGCGTGTGTGCGTGTGTGTGTGTGTGGGCAGATTGGTCAGTAGGAGGCTGGTCATGTGATTTATGGCAGCATCTCCATTTAATGGCCCTGAAATGTCCCGGCCCTCTCTCTCTCTCTCTCTCGTGTGTGTGTGTGTGTGTGTGTGTGTGTGTGTGTGTGTGCTCATGTATTATAGATGTACCCCTCCCCCACTCCACAGCTCAGTGAGCAGCCTCGTAACAGCAGCAAACATCCTCCTCCTCCTCCTCGCCTTCGTCGTCTCTCTGAACCTCTGATTTATTTTATTATTCCAACATCTGCGTATCAATTAATCGTCCAACCAATCAGAGCGCAGCTTGTTTTAATCAATCAGGGAGGCCGTTATTAGGCCGGTGGGTCTTTTAATTTATTTTTTTTCATCCTCGTCTCTGTTTCTGCTGCAGACGGATGGCGAGGCAGTGATGTCATGCTGATGTCACAGGTCTGATAGAAAAAATCGCGTGGTTGACCTCTGAGTCACTCAGTGAGTGACGGGTCGTCTGAGCGCAGGATTCAACAGCATCCAACTCGTTTTTACTCACCTTCACTTCGGCTGTTTGCTGCCAAAAATGTGAAAGAAAATATCACCTCCAGCAGTCGGACTGTAACTGAAAGAAAATTTGAGAAAAAGTGTTTTTTTTATTTTGTTTTATTTTTTCACCTTAATTTCCTTAAAACATAGAAACAGATGCATCTCCATGATAATGCTGCAGTGATAAACACCTTTGTTCAGTTTAAAGACTCAATGCGAAGACTTTTTTATGCTCAAAAGAATAATCTCAATCTCTCTCAGATTTTGCTTGCACGTGTTAAAGTCAGTGTTAGTGAGCACTTTTCCTTTTCCAGCATTATCCGTCCACCTGACGGGTGTGTCTGATTTAACACATCATCACTAAGCAGGATGGTCATAAGAATAGTACGCTCTAAAATGTGAGGTTAGATCTCGGAAAATGATTTTTTTTAGGATTTCACATGACTAGTGCTAGAATAGAACTTTGAAAGGACGATATATGGAATTAAAGTCTGAAATTACAATATATCGGCCTAAACTGCAAGTTTTAATGTATAAAATCAACCTTGAAGAGAAAGAATTAAGCTCAAATGTAAGAAATAAATCAGAATATTACATGCATGAAAATCAGAATATGTGAGATTATAGTTTGAATATGTGGGATGAACCTTGAATATATGTATTGAAAGTCAGAATATATCAATTTAAATGAGCCTTGAATATATCAACCTTGAATATGAAAGTCAGAATATATAAAATCCAAGCTTGAGTATACAGAATAAATGTTGGATTATATAAAATCCAACAAGCCTTGAATACATGGAATGAAAACTGGAATATATTAAATTCAGTTTGAATATATGGAATGAAACTGAAAAATTTGGGATGAAAGTCAGAATACATAAAATGTAAGTTTTGGACATATGGAATCAAATTTAAAAGAAATGAAAGTTGGAATATAAAACCTTCAAATCTGAATATGAGGAATCAGCCTTGAATGTATATAAATTTGAATGCAGATATATGGAAGGCAAACTGTAATATATTGAATTCAGGTTTGAATATATAGAATGAAAATTTAAATCGGTGACGGTGTTTGGTGTGGAGGTCCGGAGCTGGTGTGGTTACACGTGGTCTGCAGTCGCCACGCTGTTTGGATGTACCGCTAAATTACTAACACATTTACTGAGACAGATTTTAACAAACGTGTTGCCAAAATTTGAGGGAAATGTTCCCACTGTGTGCATTAAAAAGTCTCAGATCTTTAACTTCAACCTGTGAAAAATGGGAACAATAACTAAAGTGTTAAATTTTGGTTCAGTGTGTATGTGTGGTGTTCCCGTATTAGATCCAGAGGAAGAAATGCAGTATAAATAGTCCCGGGCCACAGTCATTACAGGCCCTTATTGAATTGAATTAAGGCATTAAAAGGTTGTTGGATGGCTGAACCGAGTCGCACTAACTCTGCCTCACCTCCCTCAGCCCGAGTGCGCCCTTCCTTTAAATAGATTCCTGCAGCTAATGCCTGACAGGAAGCCGAGCGCCGCGCCACCATTACCTCATACTCTGATGTTCTAGGAAAAACGTGACGTGGCCGGTTACCTCCGAGTCTGTGGGCCGACACGACTGGAAGTATTTATATATATAATTATTTATTAAAATATTTCAATTCTGCTTTCAAAATTCCAAGTAGGATTATTATTGAATGTACTGCAAGACTTAGTGTGGTGCCTGATTACGTTTGGACGAGTGACTCGAGACTTGGCTTGGACTCATTTCAAGTGACTGGACTAGAGATTTACCTTCAACTCAGCCTGATCAAATTGTGACTTGTACTTGTTTTTTGAATAATTTGAGACCTGAAGTGGATGTTTTCTAGAAATGACTTAAGACTGGACTTGTTTTTAAGGACTTGAGACTTGAATTTTCTCAAATAAATTAAAGCCATCTTGAAATCCTTTCGAATGACTGGAGGTTTAACTTTGACTCGACTGTTTTTGAATAATTTGAGACCTGAGCTGGGTGTTTTCAAAAGACTTGAGGCTGAACTTGGACTTGTTTTGAATGACTCGAGACATTTTAAAACTCTGAATAAATTTCTCTCACAGGTTCTGTTTCGATAGAATAAAATAAAATGTTGAATTAAAGAGGAAATTTAGCCCCTCCCACTGAGGGCGGGGCCAATGCCAGACCATAATACTCCTGAGGAAACTGGTTTAAACTGTAAAGACTCTGTTCATAAAATCAGATCTGTGTCACGTATATTAATATATAAATATACATACTAGAGGAATCAGATTTGGGTCAGTGTCACCTGCAGCCTGATAACACACACACACACACACACACACACACACACACACAGTAACATGTTGGCGCTCTCCGGGGAACAGGAAGTGGAATCAGGGCGGCTGAATGTTACAGGAACGCAGTAAATTGATCCTGAAGGACGTTTTGTTCTGATAAGAAACGTCAGAGTCGGCCTGTGAATTCACATTTTACACTGAAGATATTTAATTATTACAAATATATCTATAATTTACTCTGAAAAAACATAAATCCTTCAAAAAAGATTAATAACAGCGAGGTCGCAGCAGTGCAGATGCTCTGTTATTTACATTTAGATTTACTGTGCAACAAATGTAAAATTATTGTTGCTTTTATATCTTTTTATATCGTTATTATCTCATTTTACACTTCTTACTGTTTATCTTTACAGTATTGTGATAGTTACACTCTGACACTGAGGTTTTTTAAACAGCTGTCTTTGTAGCTTTCTGTTTTGTTTTTTTACTTGAATTGTTAAACTGATATATATAATGTGTATGTTGTATAGATTTATTGATATTTGATATATTTAATGTTGGGGAGTCTATTTGTGATAGCCGAGGCCGGAGGTGTTATGTTTTGGGGTTGTCCATCCAAAAGCACATCCGCTTGTTGTCATGAACACCTTGAGGTTTATTTTTTTAAATTTTGGCACAAACTTGGATGAGCTGATTAGATTTTGGGGATTTAAGATCAAAGGTCAAGGTGAAGTTGACCTGGTAAAACATGTTTTATTGCCATAACTCAAGAATTGATACTCTCAAATTTCACACAAATGTCTAACAGGATAAAATGATGCACTGATGACCTTTAATACCCAAAAGGTCAACTTCGCTGTGACATCATCACGATCAGAAGCGAGATATTTGGTCAGACACTGAACTGGTGACACTAATCTGTAAACTTATTGTAGAGATCTTCAGTGTGTAAAGCGTTCATGTCGTCACGAGGCTGGTCCCCATTAAAGCTCAAATTGCTTAAATTAAAATTGTGAATATAAAATATGGCTAATGCAAACATGTCAGTTTAGAAAAAAAAACCTCCCATTTATCACAAAAAAAGTTTTTCTGCTGGCATGAGGTGGTTTTTCAGGCGATTGTAAAAAGCCATATTTGTCCAAACTGCAGTGGAAACACGTTTTAGTCTTTTCTAGGTCACATGATGTTATGTCTATGAGCTTGTCAGTAGGAACTGACTGACTGACTGAATAATCTGAAGAATTAGAAGTTTGTTGCTCTTTGAAGGGTGTTGTCATAGCGACAGATCTACCAATCACTGACTTGCTGGATAAAAAGTCTCTGCGTTTGTGTGGGACCAGTGTCGGCGGCTGGTATTGTTACGTATTAATTTGTGCAGCATCTGCATAATGACGTGAAGATATTTGGTTGTTTTCTGTAATCTGAGTTGGTAGAAGTGAGCAGCAGAGACCTGGACCAGATCCTGGAGATTTTTGAAAAACTGATCTGAGTTGGATGTGGTTCTTTTTAAAGACTTGATATTGGAATTGGACTTTTTTGAATTACTTGGACCTGTTTTGATTGACTATGACTTGTTTTTTGAATATCTTGAGACTGGACTGGACTTAACATATGCTTAATACTAAAATTGGAAAAGCCTTAAAAAAATGGACTTTATTTGGACTTGTTTTAATGACTCATGACTAGAAGAAAAGCTATCACGCCAGACCTACCAATTACTTATTTGTCAGCTGCACAGTCTCAGTGTTTGTATGAACCCAGAGTCAGTGGCTCATATCATTATAAATAAATCTGTGCATCGTCTGCATAATTATGTGAAAATATTTGTGTGTTTTCTGTCATTTTTGCTGGTAGGAGCGTGCAAGACTTTGTCTGAACCTGATACACCTGTGACTTTATGTGGACTTGTTCTGGAATCACTCAAAACCTAAATTTGATGGGTTTTTTTTAAGACTTGAGACTGGACTTGGACTTGTTTTGAATAGCTTGGACTTTGATTTTTGTTTTTTAAATTTACTGGACTTGTTTTTTGAACATATACGTTTTTGAGTAACTTGAGACCGGAATTGGACATATCTTGAATTACTTAATACTTAAGTTGGACATGCCTTAAAATAAAGACATGACTTGGACTTGTCTTTAATAACTCGTGACTTGAAGAAAAGTTGTTATTGTGGCTGATCTACCATCACTGATTTATTGGCTGGACATTTTCAGTGTCTGCATGGAAGCGGCTGAAATGGTTTCATATAAATCTGTGCATCGTCTGCATAATTACGAGTAGATATTTGGTTGTTTCCTTTATTCTGAGCTGGGAGGAGCAGCAGAGGCCTGAGCCAGTTTCTGGAGGTTAGAGGAGAGCAGATCAGACATGTTGTTGCAGATCTGAGCAGACAGCTGAAGAAGAAAAGATGACTGATGGCGAGGTCACAGCAAAGACTCGTCTCTGAAAATGTCTGTGAGTTTTTCAGCCTCGACACCCAGAGAGGTGAACGCTGACACCAGGGGAGGGTTTTAATTTTCATGTGATTAATCACTGGAGGAAAACCTGCAGGAAGCTCATTATTCCACCTCACGAAGATAGCAAGCAAGCAATTAAATGCCAAAATAAAACTGAAGTTAAAAAAAGCAATAGAATAACAAAATAAAAAGAAAATATAACTAACATTAGCAATATAACAATTAATTAAAAAGCAAATAAGTGTAAATAAGCAATAAATTGTTAAAATAAAAGTAAATAAAATAAAATAACCAATAAAATGACAAAATAAAATGGAAATAAAATAAGCAATTAAATTAAAAAAAAAAACATTGATAAAATATATTATTTTTTGTGTAAAACTTTAGTAATTAATTTATTGAATTATATCAAACATATAGATATTTGTGAGCCCAGGAGTACAGCTGTGTGTGTGTGTGTGTGTGTGTGTGTGTGTGTGTGTGTGTGTGTGTGTGTGTGAATCTTAGTGAATCGCTGTGTCTTTACTTCTGCGTTTGTCTCCCGTAAGTCAATAAACCGATACAGCTTCATCTTCTTAATTAGCTATTTGTTCCTCTGTAGAGACGCTGCCACAGACAGTTTAATTTGTTTTCACTGCAGCTTTTAACAATTTTGTTTCAACTTGTGTTTTTAGGAGTGACGTCAGTGTTCAGTGGATGATAAATTAAGGTTTTAAGATTTTTTGTTTTGTGGTTTTTGGTTGTGGACAGTCAGAAAATATTAGATAATTATAGACAATTTTTAAAAATGTATTCTCATTTGGAAAATAATGTTCATTAAGAAAACAAAAACCCTCCAAATGTTGAAAAGCAATTCAGAGATATAAATATTCTGATCCAAAATATGAGAAAATAAGTGGTCATTAAAAAAAAACAAAAAAAAACCACTTCAAACTACAGCGAGTCGGGGCTGTAAATAAATCACAGGTGTAAGCATGTCCAACGATCAATATCCTGCAGAGCAGCCCTGATTGTGAAGCGCAGCTTTGATGCTTATTGGTGTGATTCATCAATACTTGATCAATACTTTATTGAAGCTCCGTCAGATGTGCAGAATTTAACAGATGTTTTAGGGAACAGTGAAACACATCTAAATCTGTTTTAGTGGAAATTTTTGTTTTGTATTTTGCTTTGTTCAGGTTTTTCTCTTTTTAAACGTTAATGGCTTTATTCTGAGGTTCAACTGTTTTCCCGCATTTTTAATAATTTTAAATTTACATGGTGGTCTACAGCACATTTGATACACGATGGGAATTATTTAAAACAGTTTAAAAATGGGAAAAACTGGAGGAAATGCTGGATAAATCAAAAATAACAGAGGACCCAGAATTGAGCCCTGCAGAACTCCGCTTATCATGTCAAAAACATCCGTTATTTTACAAAAAAAACCAAAAACAACGTGCTACCTTTTAAGCCCTAGAGCTGCCGTAGTGATCCATCCTGGATTTCATTTGTTGCACATCAAACATTTCAAATTTCAGTGTGTGAGTGATTTTGTTATTTAAGATTCATGAAGATTCATGAACGTTTGAATCTTTAATCTCAATAAATCGATCACGAACTGAACTGAATATGAAGCAAATTTGAAGATTTTGTTGTCAGTCTCTTTTTTTAAAGTCTTGTTTTCCTCTCTAACGAGTTAACCATTTAAACTTGGAGCGACATCAGTTTCCTTATGCTGCATTCAGGAGCCTTTTACATGTATTTAAAAGTCTGAAAAATCTGAACAAACTGGTTTGATTTCTCTCGAAAACATAAAGAAAAAGGCAATGAGCAGCTTGGTAAGAAATATCCTGTAAGAAATTATGAACAGGTGACAAGAAAATGACCTGAAAATTAGTTTTAAAAGAGAGAGAAAAATTATTATAATTTAACAACAATGAAATTTGGAAACTGTACAGAAAATATTATTATTGTTGTTGCTATTATTATTATTATTATTATTATTATTATATTATTATAATAATAATAAATAATAAAAAACAATGTTAATTTTTTTTATTGTTTTATAACTTTTTTATGCTTCATTTTAGGTAATTTTATAAATACATGTAACTTCCTCCCCGTTTTAAAAAAATCAGGCCAGTTTGCTCAGATTTCAAAGGGTTAAACATGACACAACTGATCTTATATACAAAGATCAAAACCAAACAGCCTCATTAAGAATAAAAAAAATGAACCTGAGAGATGATCATTTATTGAAAGTTGTTAGTTTTCCCAGCATCCCTTTATACTTCCTCCCCCCTCCTCTCTGCAGCAGCACTGAGGCACTCTGGGTAATCTAACTGTTTTCCCAGGATGCAATGAGTCATGGAATCAATACATAATCTTCTTCTTTTAGTCGGGTGGCGGCTGGCAGGCGCCCTGTGTGTGTGTGTGTGTGTGTGTGTGTGTGTGTGTGTGTGTGTGTGTGTGTGTGTGTGTGTGTGTGTGTGTGTGTGTGTGTTTGTGTGTGTGTTCGTCTGGCTTTTTGGATGAAAACCTTGTAAGGTTTAGCAGCTCATCTCTGATCTCACAGGAGTTAAAGTCGTATATGTTTATATATATATATATATATATATATATATATATATATATGTGTAATGACAAATAAAGGCCTGTTTGTATTAGAGGCTCAGTCTGGTTACCATGGTTACCATGCAGTTCATGTTTTTATAGAAGTTGCTTGGAGGGGCTGTTGGCGAGCTGCCGGAGATAACATTAGTTCGCTGCTCAGATCACACAGACAGATATGCAGATATGTTTAAAGTTTTGTCGATGTGGAAACACGGCGTTGCTCCACTGTTTTTTGTCGCTCATTCAAAGTTTTGCTGAAACCACGAGCACCAAAGAAGACGATTATTATTAAACAACGAGAGAAGCAAACTGGAGATTAGTAGGAGACTCATTTAAGGAAAAATGTCCAGTGAACCAAATTCATGATTGTATATTTATTTATGTAAACAGTATATGTATATATATATATACACACACATATATATATAATGAGTGTGTGTGTTCGGGTAAAAGTAAGCAGGTAATAGGAGTAGTTTGACTTTTAAGAGTAATTATTATAGTAATTATTCTGTCCTTCCTTCTTCCTCCAAAGCTTTCCTTTCTCTCCGTCGTCCACTTCTTCTCTCGTCAAATATTAATTTACCTCCTTCTGTCCTTCCCTTTACTCCTCCTTCCTGTCTCCAATCCTTCCTCCTCTTCCTCCTCGGTCACCCCATCAGACCCCCCCCCCCCCCGTCCATTACCCATAAAAGCCCCTTACTTTCCTTCCTTTCTTTTCTTTCCCTTCATGTCTTTATTTAGTCATATTTGTCCCTCTGGCGTTCCTCAGCAGAGAAACAAGTTGACGGCAGTCTGAAATTTTATTTATAGACCAACGACATAAAATGGACGAAAGACAGAACGGAAATGTGTCGTGTGTGTGTGTGTGTGTGTGTGTGTGTGTGTGTGTGTGTGTGTGTGTGTGTGTGTGTTGTGTGTGTGTGTGTGTGTGTGTGTTGTGTGAAGTTTGTGTGTTTGCCAAACCGTTCAAGCATCCATGTCAGATTTGTTTGTTATTTTCTGTCTGAGGACGATACCACTGTTTGAAAAAAAGCTCCTCGTCGCTCCGCTCGTCTATAACGTGTTTTTTTCTATAAAGACAGTGAGTTCGATCTCTGAGCCGACTCTTTACGGAGCAGAAAACTGCACGTTTCGAGTTTTGTTTCACACACAATCATACAAGTGAATTAGTAAATTCAAAAAACAAATAAACAATAAAACAACAACAGTTCTCACTGCGAGGCGTCACATGCTGCCGCTCTGTCGGTGGACTTTAACGTTTTTATATTACGCTCATGCTTCTGCGTCTGCTGCTCACGTTCAGGGATGCTGCTGCCGCGATGTTTTCACGTGACTTTTTTAAATTTGTTTGTGGTCAACGTTTCAGTTAAAACGTAACGTCTCAGTCAGCATTTAACCCTTTGAAACCCGGATCGTTATCACTTTTCTGATGTTGCGCTCAGACAACTTTCACAAGTGTTAAAACCTCTGAAAGCTGATCAGTTAATTTTAAAAAACACGGAAAAAAAAAAATTAAAACAAAAAAAAATGACCAAAAAAAGAAGTTGAAGTTGAAGAGAGAGGGGAAAATTACTGAAAAATTTAATTTTTTTCAAAACAGTATTTATATTAATTATTATAACTGTGTATTTAAAATCATGTTAAGAAAGTCAAAAACCTCAGGTCAGGCCTTGTTTTGTTTTTTTTTTATTTCTCATTTATTTTGCAAAAATTTTCAGGCAATTTTTAGGTCATTTTAGGCAATATTTTGGCTCATATCTTGTAAAATTACTCATTGCCATTTTTTTATTCTTGAAATGGTTTTAAATGGTTAACCACGTTTTTTTTGTTCAAATCAAACACGTTTAACCCTTTAAAACCTGGGAGAAGTTTTTGATTCACCCGTCCATCGGCTCGGCGTTTGAGTCAGCGGCTCAGACATTCAGTCCACAGTAAAGCGTTCGTTCAGTTAGTTCGTAACCTTTAAAAAGCTGATTGGTCGAAAAGATCGATGAGCGAGACGTTTGTGTGTGTGAATCTTACAGCCCGGAGGACGAAGCAACACAATCACACCGCTGCACAGATGGACTCTGGGTAGAGCCAGATATCCCAGTGGATTGTGGGTAACACGGCTCACTGCTGGCATGCTGCTAACAAACACACACACACACACACACACACACACACACACACAAAAACAGAGTGTGTATCCATGCATGCAGGAACACACACTCAGCGTATGCTGGCATTTGCAGTAAACAACACTCTGACAAAATTTAAAAACTTGTCAACGAACCTGATTTAAGCTGCGTGACGGGCGAACGGAAAATAGTGATTTTTCAGAGCCAGAGATGAAAAATGTTAAAAATGTTTGATCAAAAAAGAAAGACGTCAGACAAACATTTAGGCCACACTATGTGATTATTTTTAACGGTGTCTTAAAATTTGTGTTTTTTAAACAAACACAATTTATTAGATTAATTTTGAAAAATTAAATTTACTGAGAGAAAAAAAAAATTTGACTTTTGTGTTTTTTTTTTTTTTAGCAAAACAAAGTTTTTTTTTTTTTGTCGAAGTTTCAGTTTGCTGAAATATGGATTTTCTTGTTTTTAAAAAGGTTTTTTTTTTTTTTTTTCACCTTGTTTTTTTTATGATTTTTTTTTCTTCTGCAAAGAGTCAATATACAAACACCGGATTGTTGTCCCCAAAAGAGTTAATAAAAATAGGGAACAAATAATTTTAAAAAGAATAAATAAATAAATAGATTAAAAATATAAAATAAACAAAGTCACATTAGGAGATCTTAAAATGGCGAGTTTGTGTTTTTTTTTTTTATTTTAAAAAAATATTTTACATGTAGCAGCAGCGTGCTGTTCTGTCATTTTGAGTAGTTAAAAGAAAGTTGATCCGTCTCTCTCCATCTCTATCATCACCCATCCATTTGAACTCCTCCTGCAGCCTGAGGTGAAGCCCCTCCTCCTCCTCCTCCTCTGCTGAGCTCTGAACCTCCTCCTAACCTGTGTCCTGAAGAAGCTCACTTCAGCAAAACAGTGCAGACAGAGCTGCAGGGTTTGCACTGTTGAAAACAGTCACATTCATTTACGTGAAATTTGCTCTTAAACACGCAGCGTACATTTTGTGTGTTTTAACATTCAAAGATACTGTGTGTTGATGCATGTGTCCTAAATGTAGTCCAGATTGTGTATTGTGTATTTGAGTGTAATCAGTGAATTTGCAGCTCAGCTCCTACAATAAGTCTAAAATACACTGTGGAAACTAAATAGTTACATTCAGACTGTTCAGGTCCAAAAATGCTCCATTGAAACCCATTCAAACTGACATTTTTGATCCCACAGCCATCAGAGCAGAAAAACAGGACTTGTATTATTTCTGGGTGTCATTCTGGGCTTTTGACTCTGAATTTGTCATTTTGACTATTTTCCACCTGATGAGGTCATTTTGACCATATTTGGCATATGGAGGAATGCTATTTCCACTAGGTGACCTGTCACAGTCAATGTAGCTGCTGATCACTGACATATCCCAGAGATTATCAATCAGAGAGCAGCTGCTGATGTGTGTGTGTGTGTGTGTGTGTTATTGATTTGTAGAACAGAAATTGAAGCAGCCTCACGATCAGTGAACAGAAGTTGGCTGTTGAGACGTTTAGTTTCTGTGTGATCTGTTTATTAGTTATTAGTTTGTTTGTTTGGAGGAAAAAAGTCACAACATGTCCGGGGAAAAAACGGCGTAACTTGACGAGAAAAAGTTCATTTAAATGTAAAAACGTCATAATTATAGACAGACAAACGCTGCAGCAGACAAACGGTCTGAGGTTAGAGGGAGGTTTTGAGTTTAAGTTTAGAGTTTATAACTGCTTTTTCATCATCGTTGAAATATGTCAGAGTTCACCGGCAGCTTCGCTGTGTGTGATCACGTGATGATGCAGCTGCTTACGGAGGCTTTGGAGTGTTTTATTGACGGGAAGCTGACTTGATTGATTCATTTTAATGTGAAATGTAAGAAACAGCCACAGTGCTGCTCTGCTGCGTCTCTGTTGTTGCAGACGCATTTTTGACGTACACAGAGAAACTTTGCACACTGAGTCTGCCTTTTTTCTTTTATTTTGTGCCTCGTCTGTCTTTGCGTGGTCCAGATCCTCCTCATCATCAAAGGGAGGCTGTCAGAGTTATGTAAAAATAGTTTAAAAATCACCAGAAAATTGCCAGATTTTTTCATTTAAAAAAAAACTGAAATTTTTCTAAAGATTAAAAAAAATCTAATTTTCTTCTTTAAAAATTGCCAACAAATTTTAATGATAAAAAATGCCTCAAAAAAGAAAAGATAACATGGTTTCCATTTTTGCTTTAAAAAAATATCACCAAACAGGAAATTTCTTTAAAAATTGCTGATTTTTATTTTTGTTTGTCTTTCAAACTGAAGTATGCAGAATTAAATTTATTAATATTTTGAGTTTATTCAGATTAAACATTTTAATATTTACAGAGTGGAATGTATTATTTTTATATTTGCTTGTTTATTATTATTGTTATTATTGTTATTATAATTATCATTGATATTATTATTATTTTTCTACATATTTATTTATTTATTTATTTTTAACCTTTTATTGTTCTTTACATTTTCTTCCTTTCTTTTGTTTTTCTTAACTTCATGTGATTTTTTCCCTCGTTACTCGTCACTTGAAGCTTCCTCTCGTGTTTTTGAAAGAAGTCGAGGTAACTGGCTCCGGTCTCAAACTCATGACATTTTATATTGAAAAGGTCAAAGGTCAGCTTCACTGTGACGTCATGACGTTTTTCACGTTGGCTCTGATCCTGAACTGCTGACGCTGATCTGTAAACGGTGTGAAGCGTCCGTGTTTTAGATCTGCAGCTTCGTTTACTGTCACGGTGACGAGGTCAGAGGTCAGAGGTCAGAGTGATCCTCCGTGTTGCTGGAGAGGAAACGAGTTTCGGCTGACAGGAAACGTGTCGGCGCCATCAGCTGCCTTCAGATCCTGAATGATGAATGAAGTCGTTACAGCCGGCAGATCCTCCAATTATTATTTCGCCGTCTTAGTTTTTTTTTCCGGCAGTGAAATGAAGAAAGAGAGCGACCCAGTTTCAGTGTTTTTGTGCCGCGAGGGATCGACAGAAACAAACCGACGGAGACTCAGAGATCTGACAAACACGCTGTAGTACACACGCACACGTCTGAGGTACTTGTACTGTACTGAGTATTTCTGTGTGACGCTTTTTTATGTTCTGACGGATGAAGGTTTCACGAAAAACAGTTTACGTCTTTAAAGGTCTTTAGGAACGTCGGCTGACACCGTTATAAAAACACGTCAATGACGTTTTAAAAAACATCTTTTTAACGTGAAGAAGATCCCGTAAAGAGAAAATTTCTCGTTATTGTGATCCCAAAAAAATCGAATTTTATTTTAAGATTTTAACAGAATTGAGACTCACTTCTGCAAAATGACAGGAGCCCAAACGCAGCAGCGCCAGACATGTTTCAAGGACCTCGTTTTTAGGATTTTAGGACATTTTTAATATTTTAGGGCGTTTCTGGGATTTTAGGACAGTACTCAGATGTTGTGATATTTCGAGGATTTTAGGACGTTTTAAGACGTTTCTGTGTGAGGACGCTCCGGTTGGACCAGAGTCATATAAATGCTTCAGCACTGATTTCTCGTCATGATTTCAGACGATTAACGTGAACTAAACAGTAACAAACAAACGTCAGATAATTAATGCGCTTTAACAAATATCGTTTCCTTTAGAAGATTTCCCATCAGCCCCTGCAGACCTGTAGATTAAGCGGACAGAGAAGACAAAGCCGTGCAGATGTGTGTTTTCGGGGCGAGGGCGGTGTCGCGTGATTGGCTCTTTGTTCTGGAGCTTATCAGCTGAGACCAGACGCGTTCACGCTCACTGTGCTTCCCATGATGCTCGGCGGCCGAGTCGCTCTGACACTGAAGCTGCAGGAGGTCAGAGGTCACTGTCCTGTCAGTGGGACACAGAGGGACCCTGGAGGACCCTGTTAGATGGGACGTTTCTCAGATTTTGTGACGTTTTTCGGACGGCTGGACCCTGATGAACCGGATCAGTCACTGTGTGTTTTTTACAAACCACAGAAAACGTTTTATTCGTATTAAATCAGCGTTTCTGAACCGACGTTCTGTCAGAGCTGATTTCTTCTCAGCGACCGTTTGTCTTGAGTGTTTTTTAGCCGCTTTTGTGACACTAACTGTGGGCGTTTCTGAGCAATTTAACTCAACCTGCTGCTGCTTTTCCAGCGGCCGCATGCCTCTAAATTTGGGTCTTTTTTAGCAATTTGTTGCCCCGTTTGTGCCGTCAAATTTGAGTGTTTTTAGCGATTCTTTGCTGCTCTAAATACTGTTTTTGCGGTTGAATGTGGGAGTTTTTAGCCACTTTTTTAATGACTCGTCACTGCTTTTGTGTCACTGAGCATAAGAGTTAGTTAGTGACCTGTTGCCGGTTTTCTGGCTGGTTTTGTGCTGCAAAACTTCAGCAATCCCTTTCCTTTTTTCAGCCGTCTGTCACCTCTTTTCTAGCGGCTTTTCTGCAAGTTTTTTTTAGCAGTGTGACGCAGCTTTTATGCCACTAAATGTGGGTGATCCTGAGCATTTTTTTCTGTTATCGTGCAGCCAAACGTGGATGACGTTATCGACCCGTAGCCGCTTTTTACAGCTTGTGTGCAACCGAACATGACTGTTTCTTAGAAATCCATCTTCCTTTGTGTATTTTTCGGCAGCTTGTTGCAGCTTTTCCAGTGGCTTTACTTCCCCGTAACTACGTCACGAACTCGCCAGAAAACAGGCCAGTAAACAATAAAGCAGCACGGAGGCCGGTGAAAAGACACTTGAGCTGATTAATCTGCAGCGACGCTCACACGGGTCTGCACAGTGAGAGACTGTGTGTCAGGACGGTGGAAATTTCTGACCTCTGGCATCGTTCACACACACACACACACACACACACACACACGTGCGCACACACACACACACACACAGAGTCAGGTGTGTTGGCAGGACGGACAGGTGGAGCTGCCAACAGTCTCTGTGGGAGACATCATGTCCAGGTGGAGACACCTGAAACAGAGATGTGACTTCATGTTAATAACCTGATGAATCTGTAATATTCACCTTTAATATTTAACCCTTAATGAAACATAAATGCCACATTTGACTTTTGTGGCATTTTAAGACATTTTCTTCATCTGATCTGAAATCAGAATTTCATTTCAAACTGTTTCTTTGCTGATGATGTCTGATTTTTGTGAAGTGTGAAACGCCATCTTTAGAAAGCCCCGTCAGGCCCTGTCCATGCACTGATGGATGTTTCCATAAGCTGATATTTTTAGATTTTAAGACATTTCTCGGATTTTAGGACATTTTGAGAACTTCTAATCCGGTTGGACGCGGACAGTGGCTTTCGGCGTCGGGCTGGTGCGCTGAAAGCACTGACAGAGCGGCGCCATGTGACGAGTTTGCAGAACGAGCTGAAAATACAGACGTCACAGCGGCAGCGTGAGCGCGCAGTTTAACGTATGAAGACGTTTTTACGTTCTAGTGTGGACGGAGATATTTTTTAAAATGGAAGGGAAAATAAAAAAATAAAACAAATCTACATACAGTCCAAAAACAGCTGGATTACAGATCCCATGATGCCTCGGGTGCAGCCTCAGAGCTTCAGTTGCTGGGTTTTCATCACAGATTTGCCGAAAAATAAGCGATATTTTCGAAATTTCAGTTAAACACAGTGTGGAGCTGACTGTGTTTCCACTGAGTGATATCACGCGATTTCCGCTTCTTTATTTCTGTCTAATATCGCCGTAATTTCACAGAACCTTTTCTTCTTCTTTGGGTTTAATGCTGGTTAGCATCCACAAAGTGTCATTTCCACCACCCGCTGTTACACATCAGAGGAGCTATGAAACAAAAGAAGTGTTTCCACTGTAGTTTTGAGAAATACGGCTTTTTTTGAATGGGAGTTTTTTCTAAATTGACGTGTTTCCATTAGACGTATTTTGTATTTGCAGGGTTAATTCATGCAGTTTGAGGGTTAATGGAAAGCCACCTACTGTGTGTGTGTTTTTTTTTTTTTTTTTTTTTTTTTTTTTTTTTTTTTTTTTTCAGTCTCTGCACATTCGGTTACTGTGCAGAGACTGAAGCTGCTCTCAGATCAGATCACCTCACAGAGTGAATTTTCCGCTCCGCTCTGCGTTCGCCTGATGGAGGAAAATCCACATGAAACCTTCATTTGCTGCTTTTTTTAGTTAGCGTTTTCTTATCTGAAATCCTCGTGTGTTATAGACTCTTTTTGTCGTTGTTTTCTGTTGCCAAATGAAGGATGATTCATCTGTAATTATCTGCTCGATTGATTATAAATAACTGTTTGATTAACCCCCTGTAACCTGGACGTTCAGACGCCTTTCACAAGCTGTAACGAGCCTTTTAAAACTGTGCACGTTGGTTTGATTTCTTTTGAAAACGTGAGAAAAGAGAAAGTGACCAGCTGGAACAGAAATGTCCCACAATTTGCAAGAAATCTTAACTAAAAATTTGTAGTGTTTTATTGGAAAATAATCCAAAAAATAAGGAAAAATGTCTAGAAAACTGTATTTATTACTACAATATTTTATATGCAAAATAATGTTACAGAAATAAATACAATTATATGTGTGTGTGTGTGTGTGTACATATATATATATTCAGCACTTTTTCTAGGTCATTTTCTGGTTTGGTCATGGCTTGTTTTTCATCTTTAGTTATTTTTCCTTTAACTTTTTGCAATTTCTTTTCTTTTTTTTGCTGATTTTTTGGGCAGCGTCTTGTTCAGTAGCTTGTTGCCGTCCCCTTATGTTTTTGAAAGAAATGAAGACATTTTGCTCAGGTTTCAAAGGGTTAAGTGTCTGGTGGTCTGAGGTCTGAGGTCGGAGCCGCAGCGTCTCGGCTTTAAACAGAGATCTCGGTTCAGGTCGCGGTCGTTTCCTGCCGTCTCTCAGCTGTCGTCAGTCTGATTAAAACTGCAGTAACAAAAGGAACCAAAGATGTTATTGTTTTATTCAGAGTTTTTGGCTGCGTGTGAGCGTCAGTCAGCTGATGATGGAGAGGTGAACCTGTGTTAGAACGTCCTAAATATGTCAATAAATAAATAAAAATAAAGTAAAATAAATTAAAAAAGAATAAGATTGACTTAAAGTAAATAAGATTAAAATTTTAAAAAATTGAAAGTGTCATTTTAACACAAAGAAATGCTTCCATTTCATAAAGATAAAGTTAGAAAAACTGACGTGTGATTTTAGCATCAGAGTGATTCCAAACATTTCACTGCACACACACACACACACACACACACACACACACTGTGTGTGTTTGTCCTTCTCTGTGTCTGTCCTCTGCAGAGTCAGTGTGACGCAGGGGGAGGACAGAAGGGGGAGGACACAGAGGGACACAGTAACTGCAGTCCGTCCACAGAGACACGCTCTATGCTAAAATACTGGCTACAAAAATACATGTTAGTTAGTTATAAATGATAATAATAATAATATATAGATAAATAGATACATAAAATAATTTAACCTGCAGAGACTGTTTGGAGCATTTTAGGTGCTTTTCACTCTTCATGTTGTGATAACTGTGTGTGTGTTGATGCATGTGTCCTAAATGTAGTCCAGATTGTGTATTTGAGTGTAATCAGTGAATTTGCAGCTCAGCTCCTACAATAAGTCTAAAATACACTGTGGAAACTAAATAGTTACATTCAGACTGTTCAGCTCCAAAAATGCTCCATTGAAACCCATTCAAACTGACATTTTTGATCCCACAGCCATCAGAGCAGAAAAACAGGACTTGTATTATTTCTGGGTGTCATTCTGGGCTTTTGACTGAATTTGTCATTTTGACTATTTTCCACCTGATGAGGTCATTTTGACCATATTTGGCATATGGAGGAAATACATGCTATTTCCACCAGGTGACCTGTCACTTATATAATGATATAAATAAAATAAAATAATAATATATATTTTAATGAAGTTAATAAAGAATGTTACTGCAACTTTATAAGAACATTGTGGGAACTTAAAGAAAATGTGTCGTTGAAAACGTTCCTAAAACGTTGCATTGTAACGTTCTCAGAACGTTTCTTAAAAACGAACATGACATCATCGTGAGGAATATGCACTTCAGGATTTTTGGTTTAGTTAGTTGAAACTTGAAATTGAGAAGAAATCTGTGAAATGTAGCCGTCATTCGTTTGTTATCAGTGCCTCTCCTGTTCTGTTTTCAGTTTCTTAATTTCATGTTTTTCGGGGTAAGACGTCGTATTTCAGCAGCAGCAGAAATCTGAGTACTTTAATATCTCGCCGCCTGAGATCGACACGGTTCAGCTGCACTCTGAGCGGTTTTGAGCTCTAAAGTTTTGTTTTTCCAAATATCAAAAATCACCAGAACCTCTCTGTTTTCGAAACAAAAAAGTTTTAAAAAATGCATATAATCAATAAAAAAACACCTCACGTAATGTTTATAAGTAAGTAATATAAAATAATATGAATAACTTAATATGGACAAAATGTCAGATTGGACTTTATAATTCTCAGATAAGTCGTTTATTTATAGTTTATTGATTTTTATTGGGATGATTATCAGCATTTTGGCAAATTTTCCTCGTACAGCTATTTTACACCTCTAAGTCTCTGTCCACAGTCTGTCCACCTCTCTTCATTTGTACACCTCTAAGTCCACCTGTCTGTCCACCTGTCTGTCCACCTGTCTGTCCACCTCTCTGTCCACCTGTCTGTCCACCTCTCTGTCCACCTGTCCACCTCTCTGTCCACCTGTCTGTCCACCTGTCTGTCCACCACCTGTCTGTCCACCTGTCCTTGAAACTGTTGGTGTTAAACTGCTGTTCAGATCTTTTGTCTGTCAGAAAATTTAAGGACGTCGATACTGAACTAAAGAGCTTTTCATTATCTGCAATCAGCATATCAGTTACACACACACACACACACACACACACACACACACACACACACACTCTGTACACACTTGTCTCTATTAACAATAATAGAAATCCAATCAGTGTAATTGGAAACTGTTTACTTTTATTGAGTGATCTCTTTAGTCGACCTCACCTGCACCTGACCTCAGATCACCCTGCTGTCCATCTGTCCATCTGTCCATCTGTCCATCTGTCCATCTGTCCACAGATTGACAATCTGTGTGTTGATGTATAGTTTGTAAATTCAAAATAATTTACACAAAAAGATTTGTAATATGAAATAACTGTTCAGCAAAAATGAAACAAATCTGCGAAAAAGGAGATGGATTTGTGGAATTTGTTTTTTTATTTGCAGAATATTTTGTGAGTTTTTACAAATATTTTGTTATATTTGTGATATTTAAATTTTTTTTTTTTTTTTAGATGACATGTTAACACGATCTGTTCGCACAAATAACACCGAAACAAATCTGTCTCTGTTCGTATTTCCAGGAAATAAAGTCGAAATTTTAGAGAAATTTATTGTAGAACTGAACGAAAACGTCAGACTGAAACCGAACATGTTGTGTGTGTGTGTGTGTGTGTGTGTGTGTGTGTGTGTGTGTGTGTGTGAGGCCTGACTCAGCGTTACATGACTTCCTGTACTTCCTGTGTGTGTTTGCAGGCTAAGGACAGCGATGATGATGAGGAGGTGGTGCAGGTCGACAGGGACCACTTCATGGATGAGTTCTTCGAACAGGTACGAAGCCACACACACACACACACACACACACACACACACACACACACAGGTGTGAACCACACAGCTCCCACATGTCCTCAAAAAACCTGAGAAATTACTCACCACTTTCCAGTGAATGTTATTTATTTATCACGCGGCCGTTCTGAGCCCACGGAGGCCTGTAAGGATCCGACATGCAGCTCCGATCAAAAAGAAAAATCAGCTGCACCACAAACACGTAAATCGACACATTATATAAAAACTTTTACTTAAACTGCTGCTGAAACATTCATGAAATTCTTCCTCCACATCAGCTCACCTGCAGCCGTTAAAGCTGTAAATCATTCAGCCGAACGATGTTTGACAGGTTTAAAATGAGCACATCCGTAAAAACACTGAAGAAGCTGCTGGAACCACATTAAAGTGCAAACACCGAACGAACGTCCGCACACTTCAGCTGCTTTTGGTTATTTAAAGGACAGAATTTACATTAAAACCAAAAATTCTGCAATATTTTAAACATCGTTAAGTCTTTTTCCAAAGAGATCTGAAGAAATCTCTCTACATTTCAGACTTTTTGAACAAAAATAATCTCTCAGTTTCTGTTTGAGTGGAAAAAGGAAGCGTGTTGCTGCAGTTCACACTGAGATGAGATTAAAAGCTTCGTATTTTTACTTAAATGAAGAGACAGAGAGACAGAGAGAGACAGAGAGACAGAGAGACAGAGAGACAGAGAGACAGAGAGACAGAGACAGCAGCTATGAGCGGTGTGGGAGAGCAGTGACCCTGCAGTCCAGAGAGGAGGATAATCCTGCATCCACTGCAGCAACACACACACATTTGGTGTTGATCTCCCACCTGAGGGCAGGAGGCTTCACAGCTGATCCATCACACACACACACACACACACACACACACACAACACACACACACATAAACACACACATGCAAGCACGCGCGCGCGCGCACACACACACACACACACACACACACACAGAGAAACAGCTGATCGTGAGGGCGGTCACCAGGCGTCAACGCGTTACTGTCACATGATGAGGACAATAACGTGTTCCCAAACACACAATGTGGGCACAGTAATGTGTCACCACGTCATACGGACATTAACATGTTCATGAAGAGACATCATGGGGACACACCACATTATGAGGACACACCACATTATGAGGACAGTGACATCTTCACAAACTGTAATGAGGACTGTACTTATTATGAGGACAGCGACATCAATGTTTGTGTCCAACACATTATGAGGACAGTAACGTGTTTACAAACAGTACTTATGAGGACTGTAACGTGTTTACAAACAGTACTTATGAGGACTGTAACGTGTCCACCACATTTTGAGGACAGTAACGCGTTCACGTGTTGTTGGTTTGTCTCAGATATTTTGTTGTTTTGTTTGTTGTTTGTATTTTCACGTTTTTCTTGATCTCAGATGTAGTTAGTAACGAGATGTGACTTTAACCTGTTTGCAGAGATCACCTGTGATGATGTCACTGTGGTGTGTGTGTGTGTGTGTGTGTCAGGTGGAGGAGATCAGAGGCTGTATAGAAAAGCTGTCGGAGGATGTGGAGCAGGTGAAGAAGCAGCACAGCGCCATCCTGGCCGCCCCGAATCCTGACGAAAGTAAGACGCAAACATTTGTGTTCACACGCGGCAGAAAGTCTTCAAAGAGTTTCCACGAGCCGATACCGTGATATTTAACAACAAAATACTGATCAATCGTGTTAACCCTGTAGGATTTGCTCTAACGTCACAAAATACGCTTTTTAAAACAAGCTTTTAAAAAAACCTTATAAATTCATATTATTTTCTACTTTCATTGAATTATCTTTTTTTAAACCAACATCAGGTCAATCATATATATCAAATATTTGTTAATTTTTAGAATTGTAATGCTTTAAATAATGTTAATGTTTTTGAAAAAAAAACACAAAAATGAATTATTGCTCAGTGTGTAAATGTAGCTGCTGACAGTCTGGGATATGTCAGTGATCAGCAGCTACATTGACTGTGACAGGTCACCTAGTGGAAATAGCATGTATTTCCTCCATATGCCAAATATGGTCAAAATGACCTCATCGGGTGGAAAATAGTCAAAATGACAAATTCAGAGTCAAAAGCCCAGAATGACACCCAGAAATAATACAAGTCCTGTTTTTCTGCTCTGATGGCTGTGGGATCAAAAATGTCAGTTTGAATGGGTTTCAATGGAGCATTTTTGGACCTGAACAGTCTGAATGTAACTATTTAGTTTCCACAGTGTATTTTAGACTTATTGTAGGAGCTGAGCTGCAAATTCACTGATTACACTCAAATACACAATCTGGACTACATTTAGGACACATGCATCAACACACACACAGTTATCACAACATGGAGAGTGAAAGAGACAAACAGTCACTAAAGGGTTAACTGCTCACTGATGAGTATGTTGGCAGATGTCCACTGAGTGCTGCCGTCCGTCCCTCGGTCCCCTCGGTCCACCTCGGTCCTCTCAGTCTCGGTCCACCTCGGTCCACCTCCACCTGACACATTAAATCCAGCCCTCCTGCCGTTGGAGTGTTGAAGCTGCGTTCACCGCGACCGACACACAGTGACTCAGCACTAATGACTCAACGTCACCGCTGGAGCCTGAAGCCTCGTCACACACACACACACACACACACACACACACACACACACACACACACACACACACACACACACACACACACACACGGTAAAAGGTCCGTATCCAAAAAGCGTTTTTTTAAAATCAGATTCAGGTCTCAGCAGGACTGGCTTTAATGCTCTCTAATACTTCACTGTTACTCTGAATATGACAGTAACGTCGTAGTTTCCGACTGTTTCCGCTTTATTCATAGTTTTATAAACATATTTTATTTATTACTTTCTTATTATTTAATCTAGGTGACTCTACACGGACAGCAGTTAACATTAATGCCACATTACGCTTTATATGTGATCAAAATTTGATATTTAACCCTTTGAAACCTGAATAAATTGGTTTGACTTCTTTAAAAAAATATAAGGGAAAATAAAATGAAGCAACTAAACAAAAACTAAAACTAAAAATAAAAACAATCAAGAAAATGAAGCGCTGAAAAAAGACAATTTTATGTTTTTCTATCACATAATTTTGAATATAAAAAATTCTATAATTGTAAATAGTGTTTTCCCTTTATTTTGGAGAGTTTTTCGATAACCCTCCCCTCCTTTTTAAAGACACTTTTAAGGTCATTTTCTTGCAGCGTGTCACTAATTTCTTGCTATTGATGTGAAATGTTTTGCTAAGTTGGTCATTTTCCTTTTTCATATTTTAGAGAGAAATTAAAATCATTCGCTCAGTTTTAAAGGGTTAAATAGCTTTTAAGGTTGTGAACGCAGCACAAGAAAACTGATGTGGATCCAGGTTTCAGAGGTTTCAAAGGGTTATGAAAGTGATCATTCGGAGATCGTGGTTTCGGGAGATAACGTTGCGAAAATATAATTAAACAATAAAATTAATTGAATTGTATGAAGATAAAGTGCTGCGTTGAACGAGTGTGAAAGGCGGGAAAACTCCGCTGCCTCACAGAAGCAGATCCTGTTTTTCTTCGGCGTTTCTTTAAAAAAATGATGAAGCGATTAAATTTTAAAGTTGGCAGCCGTGGACGTCTTTAATGGAGACACAGCCGGCTCCGTGTCAACACGTCCGTCCTGCTCGTCTCAAACGCAGCTCCAAAGACGATTTCACTCTCCGCGTCCAAACGGAGGACTGAATCGGACACGTTTGTTGTTTGTTTTGCACGTTTTCTTTCTGTTGTTGCATGAAAAATGATTTTTTCTGTTTCTTTTCCATCCTTTCCTTCGTGAGTCCCCTCTTTATTTATCTGTATTTTCTTCTCTCATTTTTTCCTTTTTACACCTTCATCCCTCCCTCCTCTCTCTCTCCCTCTCCTCTCCCTCTCTCTCTCCCTCTCTCCTCTCCTCCCTCCCTCCCTCCTCTCTCTCTCTCTCTCCCCCCTCCCTCTCTCTCCTCTCTCTCTCCCTCTCTCTCTCCTCCCTCCCTCTCCCTCCTCTCTCTCTCTCTCCCTCTCCCTCCTCTCTCTCCTCCCTCCCCCTCCTCCCTCCTCCTCTCTCTCTCTCTCCCTCTCTCTCTCCTCTCTCCTCCCTCCCTCCGTCCTCCCTCCTCTCTCTCTCTCCCTCTCCCTCTCTCTCTCCTCCTCTCTCCCCTCTCCTCTCTCTCTCTCCTCCTCTCTCCTCCTCTCCCTCTCTCTCCTCCTCCCTCTCTCTCTCCCTCTCTCCTCTCTCCTCCCTCTCTCTCTCCTCCCTCCCTCCTCTCCTCCCTCTCTCCTCTCCCTCCTCTCTCCTCTCCTCTCTCCTCTCTCCTCTCTCCTCCCTCTCTCCTCCCTCCCTCTCTCTCTCCTCTCTCTCCTCCCTCTCCTCCTCTCTCTCTCTCCCTCTCCTCCCTCCCTCCCTCCTCCTCCCTCCCTCTCTCCTCTCTCCTCCCTCCCCTCCCTCCCTCTCCCTCTCTCCTCCCCCTCCCTCCCTCCTCTCCCTCCCTCCGTCTCTCTCTCTCTCCTCTCTCCTCCCTCCTCTCCCTCTCTCCTCTCGCCTCCCTCTCTCCCTCCCTCCCTCTCTCTCTCCTCCCTCCCTCTCTCCTCCCTCCTCCTCCCTCCCTCCCTCCCTCCTCCTCTCTCTCTCTCTCCCTCTCTCCCTCTCTCCTCCTCCCTCTCTCCTCCCTCCCTCCGTCTCTCCGGTCTCGTTGTGTTTCCGTTGCATGCTGCCTGTGGAGTCTGTCGTCTTCTTCTGGTTGAGTATTTAAGCTGCATGAAGTCCAGTTAACCTCAGAGGAGATGAAGAGGTTAACGCTGAGCACATGTGAGTGACGTCTGATGAGTGTCTTCTTCTTCTTCTTCTCTTCTTCTTCTTCTTCTTCTTCTTCTTCTTCTTCTCTTTCTCTTCATATAAATGCAAAACACACAAACAAACACTTGGATCAAAGAAATTTAAATACATTAAATAAAGAATAGTTTTATTGTGAAAACCCTGCAGGAAGTGTCATTCAAGTTAACCCCTAAAACTGAATTCATCTCAAGTAAAAATACAGATTTTTTTTTACTTTTTAAAGAGTTAAAAATGGATTTCTCCAGAGTTTAAATACAGAATTTAAAGTTCAAAAACTGAATAAATCTAGAGTTAAAGTTCAGATTTTTTAAGCGTTTAAATCTAAGGTTTTCCTAGAGTTAAAATTCTGAATTTGTTTGGAATTCAAATACTGAATTTATATAGAGTTTAAATCCCAATTTCTCTCTAGTGTAAATAAATATCCTGAGAGTTTAAATGTCTTTTTTTTCCTTGAGTTTGAATACAAATTTTTCTTGAGTTAAAATATTAATTTCATTTCAGAAAACTGAATTTATCTAGATTTTATATACTGAATTCATCTAGAATTTAATACTTTATTAATCTCGAGTTTAAAAACTGAATTAATCTAGTGTTAAAATATTGGACTTTAAAGACTGATTTATTTTCCAGAGTATAAATCCTAAATTGTTCAGACTCTTGAATTTAAGACTTTCTTAATCCAGAGTTTAAATCCTGAATTAATCTCGAGTTTAGACGACACTGAATGAGAAGTAACGTGAAAACATCCCATAATACTCTGCAGGATTTTTCTATAAACATCACTTCACTTCAGACTCTTCTTCTTCCCTCTGGTGAAAACACGTCGCTTCCTGTCTTCTTCTCCTCCTCCTCGGTTCTGGGTCAGCTCGCTCTCCGCTGCCAACAGGCCGCCATACAAAATGCATCCCAGTGTTTCTGCCTGAATAATGCATGATGGGAGTTGTAGTGAGCGGAGGACGAGGAGAGCAGATGTTTTTCTGCTGATTAACTGCAGCCATTCATAAAGACTCAGCGCCCGCTCTCATTGGCTGTCCCCGCTGTCAATCATGATTCTGCCAATCTGTGTGTGTGTGTGTGTGTGTGTGTGTGTGTGTGTGTGTGTGTGTGTGTGCCGTCAGGTGGAATTACAGAGATTAACTATCTGCCTCGTTAACGCTAATTGATTAACGAACACGTTCCACCAATCATGTGATGATGAGCGACCTGAACGCGCTGCGGCCCAAAAACACACAAGAAAGAAAATGAGGGAAAAAAACATGCTAAAAAAATAAATAAAATAAAAGACTTGTATCGCTCCACACACAAAATGAACTTTTCAAAATCAAGCTTTAAAAAATATATTATATATTATTAATTATTATATATTTATTTATATATATATTTTATATATTTATATATATATATATATATATATATATATATATATATATATATATATATATATATATATATATATATATATATATATATATGTATTTTATATTAATATGATTTTCTTCCTTTGAGGTCTGTTTGTCTTTTATTTATTTACTTATTCTTACCAACATTAGTTCTAATTATAAATATGAAACGTTCATTAATTTTCTGAATTTTAACCCTTTAAATGCCAGGTTTTTGTCATGATGCACAGTCTGGGATATGTCACTGATTAGCAGCAATATTGATTTTTATACATTACTTTTTGTGAAGCATCAAATACTCACACTCATACTGCTCTGCACACAAAATGTGCTTCTCAAAATCAGGCTTTAAAAAATATTATAAATTCTTATAATTTGGTACTTAATTTAATTATTTTTTGAACATCAGTCCCAGTCAGAAATATGAAAAATTTAATATTCTTTTCCGAATTTGAAACCCTTTAAATGCCAGGTTTTTGTCACGATGCCACTGTGTTTTTAGATGAAAAAAAAAACTATATTTTTTTTTTTCAATACTCTACATGCTGAGTATATTATTTTTGCTGCTGACAGTCTGGGATATGTCAGTGTGTGAGTGTAGCTGCTGACAGTCTGGGATATGTCAGTGTGTGAGTGTAGCTGCTGACAGTCTGGGATATGTCAGTGTGTGAGTGTAGCTGCTGACATTCTGGGATATGTCAGTGATCAGCAGCTACATTGACTGTGACAGGTCACCTAGTGGAAATAGCATGTATTTCCTCCATATGCCAAATATGGTCAAAATGACCTCATCAGGTGGTAAAAATAGTCAAAATGACAAATTCAGAGTCAAAAGCCCAGAATGACACCCAGAAATAATACAAGTCCTGTTTTTCTGCTCTGATGGCTGTGGGATCAAAAATGTCAGTTTGAATGGGTTTCAATGGAGCATTTTTGGACCTGAACAGTCTGAATGTAACTATTTAGTTTCCACAGTGTATTTTAGACTTATTGTAGGAGCTGAGCTGCAAATTCACTGATTACACTCAGATACACAATCTGGACTACATTTAGGACACATGCATCAACACACACACAGTTATCAAAAAAATGAAGAATGAAAAGCGCATTAAAGGGTTAAATTCTGTGTGATAGTTGAGTGTTAGCATAAGATGCTAATGAGAGCGTCTCAGGGAGCAGAGAGGCGGTCAGACGAGAGAACAGGGTGAGTCAGAGGTAGAAGAGGCTGAATGGCACTGCAGCGCTCGTAAATCTGACTGCACTGCTGCAGTTATCACACACACACACACACACACACACACGCACAGGCGGCGTGCCCCTCCTCCAGCGCGGCTGACATGATGTGATGTTACTGTGTCTGCACACACACACACACACACACACACACACACACATCATCAAACAGCGACTTCTCTTCTTCTCTCCTGACCTTTCCTCGCTGCCAAAACCGCTTTTTATTAAAGTGTTGTGACTCTGAGGCCTTAAAGGAGCAGTCCCACATTTATCTGCTCTGCCTGTGTGTTAGCGTAGCTTAGCATAAAGACTGGGAGCGGAGGGAAACTGTTAGCCTGACTCCGAGTGAAAATTCACCTGTTTATCGTGTCGTTTGTTTACGTTCAAGAGTGAAATCATGTGACCTAGGGACCACAAGCAGCCACGCCCTCATCTACATTATTCTGTCAATATTAACCCTTTGCAGTCTGAGGCAGAAATGGTCTTCCAGCGCCTCCACCCAGCTATCGATGTTTGGTTCTCAAAACGTTCTCAGAACGATACAGTGCAATGTTTCAGTAATGTTTTCAGTGGTAAGTTGTGTAATCTCCTCAATAACGTTTTCTGAATGTTGCTTTGAAAACGTTCTTCCTTTGTTCTACTGTAACATTGTGGGAACGTTTTATAAAAACATTCTCTGTTCTCTTCCAGGGAACGTTCCCACAACACTGGCTAACGTTACCTGAAAGTTGCAATAATGTTTTAAAGAAAACATTTTAATCTAATGTTCAAAGAACGCTTTAAGGATGTTTATCATTTCAAATAATGTTCCTGTAATGTAATGAAAATGTTCTCACTTTGTTCGTATGTAACGTTGTGGGAACGTTTTATAAAAAAAGAACATTTTATGATCCGTCGCCTCTTGACATCAACACATCCTCACAATGTTGTTAAAACGTTATGTCTCAGCATTTAACCTCACAGGAACTTTATTTCAAATGAGAATTTTTTTCTTTAAAACGTTATTGCAGCCTGTAGTAACGTTCAGGGGACGTTTCCTGTTCGCTGAGTCGTGGTAATTTTGCTTAATGTGGCTATTAAAGGTAAAAATGTTCAAAGTAACTAGGCTTTACTCACAGTTAGAAATAACATATTTCTGTATTACTGATTTTTTTTTTAAGTTACATTTTTTTCAGCTTTTTCTCTCTTTTTTGTTTGGTTTTTACTTTACTTTTTTGTCTTTTGCTTATTTTTTTAGGAAATTTTATTGTCATCTTTGTTTATTGTTCATTTTTTGCATTTTTGGGCAGTTTCTTGTGGAGTTGCTCATCACTCTCTCACCGTGTTTCTATCGAGTCAACCTGCTCACCTTAAAGGGTTAAAGGACTGAATGTGTGTCTAAAAAAATACAAAATCCGACGTCTTTATTCATAAAACTTTACACAATCAAAACAAAAGACTTTTAAGTAAAGAAACATAAACTCCCTTTGAACTCTCTACATTATTGTTATTATTTCTTTAGATGTGATCATTTTTACGAGCAGAGCGAGAAGCTGTCCTGCACGCCAACGAGCGTTTTTGCACCGCAGGTAACGTAGAAACCGATACATATGCAGGATTATGCAGACTGGGATCTCCTGCAGCCGTTGTAGGAAAACGCCGATGTAATTATGGCGAAATACCACATTTGCACAGGAAGTAGAATAACGTAAGGTGACGATGTGATGACGGCTTCCTGCTGCAGAGAGAACGAATGTTGTCGCTGCTACGGTTTTTTTGATTTTTGGATTTAAATATAATCGTGCAAACAGCGATCCAGAGATTTAAATGTAGATGTTTGAGGCTTTTTATTAAAAGTCAAGAATCTTGTTTCTGAATGAGTTGATAATCAGTTTACTTCTGATCAATAAATCAGTTTGATTTTAGGAAATGGAGCCTCGCTGTAATAAAGTGTCTCTTTTTGTTTTGTGTCTGCAGAGACCAAGCAGGAGCTGGAGGACCTCACAGCTGACATCAAGAAGACAGCCAAAAGTTCGCTCAAAATTAAAAGGTGCGTTCGCTCACAGACACGTTCTCTGCAAACATCCTCGTTTTCATGTCACACACAAAACAACGAATCAGAGAGAAGACGAGCAGATCAGCTGACGGTCGACGAGTCCGTCTGAGGCGAGGAGGACCGACGCGCCGTCAGACTCCTCGCCGTCTCAGAGTGCGGGGCGTCCCTCAGATCAGCGGGACTCACCTTATTTTACCCAGGGGCCACTTTTCAAATGACAGCAGCCCCATGCATGTTTCTGGGATTTTAGGACGTTTTAGGATTTTAGGACAATTCTCAATTTTAAGAAGTTTCTAGGATTTTAGGACATTTATGGGATTTTTAGGACGTTTCTAGGATTTAGGAACATTTCTTAGATTTAGGACAATTCTTAAATTTTAAGATGTTTCTAGGATTTGAGGACATTTCTCAGATTTTAGGACATAAATGTCTTAGCTAGGACCTCTGTCTGTGTCTTCACTTTGATGCTGTTTTATGTCTCTGGCACCTTATGGACACTAAAAGGACAAAAACAATTCCCAGTGTCAACCACTTTATTTTTATTGTCAATTAGAAAATGGTTGAGGGGCCGGCAGGGACCCTGTCAGGGGCCAGATCTGGCCCACGGGCCATAAGTTGAGTATCACTGATTCACGGTGTTCAGTGACAGGAGGGGCGTCGACCTTCAGCCGCAGCAAAGAAAATATTCCGAAACAGTGGCGGTGATTTATCAGACTGTAATCGCTGGGACAGCCACACACACACACACACACACACACACACACACAAGCGCGCACGCATTAATGCATGTGCGTGCGCACACACACACACACACACACACACACACACACACACACACACACACACACACACACACACACACACACACAGTGCTGGTTCATGCTGAAGGTTCAAGGACATCACTGCTTTAATGTGAACAGCCAGAGGTTTGACTACACACACGCACGCAGACACACACACACACGCAGACACACACACACTGGCCTGAGGACATATGAACACACACATTTACACACATTATGTTGACACACACACACACACACACACACACACACACACACAGACAGACTGTACATATGCAGTCTGATAATAGCAGTGATGGTGCAGATAAAGCTATAATTGGAGTCCCTACAGGCCTCACTGTTGTTGT
>NC_056479.1:29625666-29673166 GCF_008729295.1 Plectropomus leopardus | reverse complement strand
TTCCATTTTTTCCCATGTTTTCAAAAAAAACAAATCTAGTTTGGTCCGGTTAGAAAGGGTTAAATAGCTTGTGAAAGCTGCTGGACGCAGCACGAGAAAACTGAAGTCGATGTTTCAAAGGGTTTAAGGCTGAAAATATGAGGTGATAAAGTGCAGTCGAACGGAGCGAGTCAGCAGGAGGTCTGGATCCTGAAGGAGGACGCTGCTCAGTCACCTCCTCTGTCCTCCTGCGTCCCTCAGGCTGCAGCGTCTCTCATTCTGCACATCATGTCATGTTTTTAAAGTTATATTTTCTGCACAGTCGTGGCGAGGCAGCAGCGCCTGTCACTGCGCAGAGTCACAGATCCGTCATGACAAATAAAAATGTGATGTAGCGTGATTGTGAATCTGCCTGTAAAATCCAGGACTGACCTCAGTTCTGTCTGTCTTCTGTGTCTCTCGTGTCCCTTTTGTGTCTCGGCTCTTGTTGTCCTGCAGCACTCGACGCTGTCACGTAAGTTCGTGGAGGTGATGACTGAGTACAACACCACGCAGTCCAAGTACCGCGACCGCTGCAAGGACCGCATCCAGAGACAGCTGGAGATCAGTGAGTGCTCGAAGGCCCCGCTGCTGTCAGTGTCAGTCGCTTTATTTCAGTTTACAGTCGATGCAGGTGTCAGAAATCGGAATCGAGGTGACAGGTTGTATTATGTGTTGAAACTTTATTCATGCATTTTTTTTTCTTCAGTGACATATTATCTCTAAATACACATTTACAAATAATAGTGGTCCTGACTATTTACTGGAGTTTACAGCCCTTCAGCGCTCTGACCTCATACCGCTCAGGAGAAAATCCTTGCGAGCAAGTCTTCTAATAAATAATAAATAAATAAAAATCATTCAGCTCTTCTCCCGACTCATTCAAAGATGCGATTGCCCACCTCGAGCATTTTCGTCTCACCGCGTTTCGTGTTCAAAAACAAAACATTTCGTCAGTTATTATCATCAAAGATCTTATCTTTAGCTCGTCATCGTCTCATCTTCATCATGACAGAAAAGTTTGTTGACAAACATTTTTTGTCAGTTTTCATAAAATTCCCACTTTTTTCAACTCGCTCACGTCCCACGTCGTCACATGTTGCCACTTTGTCAGTGGACCTGTGCGTCTACATGTTACGCTCCAGATATCCCTCTGTATCTGCTGTTGACGGTCGGGATGCTGCTACCGTGATGTCAACACAAGCACATGACAACCAGCGCCAGGACACCAACAAACGCACGCCTGCACGGATGGTTAGAATTAGAGGAAGGAGGCACATGTTGAGGTGTAGAAAAAAAACATCACATTCAGACAACAAACGAACACCGAACTCCTGCACGAAAGTCCAGGGTTTGTCGGATCCATCCACCACCCCTCCCACCTGCCCTTTAGGAACCTCCTGCTCTTTATGTGACGTTGTCACCAGCAGCATTTTAACCTGACACAGTCCTACGGCGTATCATGCTGCCGCACTAAGTTCCATCTGGCCAAGTTCTCGACTGACGCGGCCCGGTTGGCTATCGTGCTGCAGCGGTAGTTGCCGTCCAGCTGCCTGGCAGCGTATAAAAACACCATGAACGATTTGGTCCGGCATCATGCAGACTTGAAAGATGGCTTTTGGCGTCAGGATCTTACTCCAAAATGACAGCAAAAGCAACAATATTTGCCGACGTTGAATGAGAATGGGCTGGTTTTTCTCTGCTGTAACAAACAGCCCTACATGTGACACGTGACCATGTGACTGAGGTGATGCTTGAGGTCTTCTGGGCTCTAAATGTTTTCTCTCTGTGCTCTGTCTGCAGCTGGGAGAACCACCACCAATGAAGAACTAGAGGACATGTTGGAGAGTGGCAAGCTGGCCATCTTCACCGATGATGTAAGCATCGCACCTTAGCCCGGCTGTCGCCATGGGTCACTTTAACCTGAGCCATTCTGCTTCCCTGAAATATTATATGTGGGTTGTGGAATCGCCACGAGGTGCGCTGTGACATCAAGTGAACACGGCCGTTGTCACATGACATGTAACGATAGGAGGATGCACGGAGAAGCTCTTATTTTGATGGAGTCACCTCATTTGCTCCTTCAAATTAAAAGCATAAATACGTGCATGCACCTCTACCTCTGGCCCAACGAGAGCATCGCGTGACCTGATGGTTGTCATCAGGTCGGTAACTTAACACCGAGCTGAAAATCCAAATATTTCACACTGAGCTCCTCTGGTTGAAACCACGCCCCCCCTGTGATGTCATAGTATAGCGACCAGCACGCTTCCACCGGAGGAGGTCAGATACATGGTTTACAGCCGGTGTTAAGTTACTCTGTGAGCAGGTAAGTGAGTCAACAGCGTCGCACCAGAAGAACCAGAAGAGACTGGAGTTCAAAGGTCATCAACACATTTTATACAAACACAACAGACACTAACGGTCTTCACACTCTGAGAGCGTGACCCACAAACAAACATTTATTTCATTATTTAAGGTAGATTTGACAGGGACCACATATCATAAACATACATTCCAGTACTTGAGATCTGATGCTCTACACCTGGACCACACAACAGCACCGTGTGACAGAAACCTCGCTGAACTGCTGCGTTCACACAGACAGTGTTTGCATGCACACTTTTTCTCAGTCTCATAGAAATCAATCTGATTGAAGATTTCGGGTTCACTGTTTACATGGGATGTCCTCTAATACGATCGGGTGTTTACATGACGCATTTAAATTGAGCAGCTGTGTGACATGCGCAAAAATTATGTAGTAACTTGACAGGGCTGCCACTTCCTGCATCAAACCCGAGACTCACGCAGCAGACTCTTTTCACGCACTGTCACGCCACAAGTACATTTTCTCTCATTAAAAAATAAATAACGGATAAATCCTGAGAGCAGCACAGCGCTCTCTCCCTCCCTCTCCTACCAGACAGGAGTCAGTGAGTTACTATGGTTACAGGGCAGCTCAAGCATCTTATCTGCCGCCCCGAAAGCTGAAGTCAAACTAACGGCTAAAATGGATATTTATCGCTTTGCTGTTGTTTTGATGCCCTCAATCAAGAGTTTGGATTATAAACCTTCTTTCCACCGTAGTTCACTTCTGCCTGGAAGTAGAGACACGTACGTCGTCACGTCCCCATACGTGAGGATGCAGCATGCGCAGAAAGAACGCAGCCAGAGATGATTCAGCTTCATTGTTTACAAATTTTCTTTTGATTGGTTTAAGAAAAAGTTCAAACTCCCGTTTTGCAACCGATTC
Source organism: Plectropomus leopardus (assembly GCF_008729295.1). Taxonomy (NCBI): domain Eukaryota; kingdom Metazoa; phylum Chordata; class Actinopteri; order Perciformes; family Serranidae; genus Plectropomus; species Plectropomus leopardus. Next base: position 29,669,895 of record NC_056479.1, on the reverse strand, counting down.
AAATGTGAATGGGTTTGAGCCAGTTTAAGATTGATTGAGGTGCTTCTATGGATCATGTTTGATCTGTTTTTAAAGCTATACTAATCAGATGACGTACGTGGTGACAGCACCGCTGCATTTGTTGCTGCAGAGCTGCATGCTGCTGTAACTACTTTATTTCCACAATTTAAAGATACTTCACTCATTTATGGAGCCGTAGATTCACTGTTTTGTGAACAGCACGGTCCTGCAAGTATTTCACAATAAAATTTCTCATGTCAACAACTGAGGAGTTTCTGTCCACGGAAACATTGTCAGAGGGCTTTTATTTTGAAATGGAATAAAGATAGTTAGAGTAAAACATAAATTTGCATTTTCTTGTGATAAAGACATTGAAACTGTAGTAAAATGTGGTAAAGAGTCAATATAGATATCAAAAGACCCAGACCATGATTGTGTTCTTGATCGATACTGATGCTGTTTGTGATAAACAGGCAGGGCTCCTTAAAAAAATATTTTTAGGATTCACATCACTTTGACATTTTTACTGGCTGTCAAATCCATTTGTGAAAAATCAAAACTTCCTGCAGGGTCAAAAGTCTTTCAGCAGCTCACAGGGTGTAATCCCGTCCTTTATTTGTGGGCTTTTAATTTGTCACATCTGCAGGAAGTGTCACTGACGGTGACTTTACTGTGATTAAAAAAAACAGCAAAGTAAATAAATAGTGAATTTAAACTATTTTGTCTGTTAAGAAACTCCAAACACCGAGTGGTGAGTATGATGAGTAACTAACTAGTCCGACACTGATTAAAATTTTAATAAGCCGAACAACATATTCCAAAAATTTGCGGTTTATAATCTGTTCAAAGTTTTTGATTGTATATGATCTTATATATCTATATATTTTTTCATTAATTTAGTTATTTTTTCTTTAAATGTCTACGATCAGAATAAAATAATGTTTGTGTTGAACCGCATCCTCTCCTGCAGATCAAAATGGACTCTCAGATGACCAAGCAGGCTCTGAACGAGATCGAGACCCGACACACCGAGATCATCAAGCTGGAAAACAGCATCCGCGAGCTGCACGACATGTTCGTCGACATGGCCATGCTGGTCGAGAGCCAGGTGTGTGGCGTCATCACAGGAGAGGGAAGTGTGTGAGCGACTGTTTGGGCATCACATGTTAAACTTTACGATGAATGTTTATAGGGAGAGATGATTGACAGAATTGAGTACAACGTGGAACACTCCGTCGACTACGTGGAGCGAGCCGTATCCGACACCAAGAAGGCCGTCAAATACCAGAGCCAGGCCCGCAAGGTAACTCGCTTATTATTTATTTCATGTTTATGTGTGTAGGGGCAAGTATATAGCATAAAACAGATGCCACATAGAAGACGTAAGGCAAGTCAATTTTATATATATAGCCCATTATTACAAATCGCAGTTTGAAACCCTCACACCAATTAAGGAAAAACTCCCCCAAAAAATGGTAGAAACCTCAGGAAGAGCGACTGAGGAGGGATCCCTCATGTGCAGCAGATGTCGTAAAAAACAATTGAATTACAGTAGATGACAGAATGACATTTACATAGATTTAACAACTACATAAAATACTGTACAAACAGGTTTTGACTCAACTTAAAACACCAACTATTATACAAAATCGTAAACATCGTAAACACAAATCATCAGCTCATTCACGACTACGTGACTGATTCCTCTTCAAAACTCTTCCATTTGAGTTTAAAATGATCACAGTCAGGATCCAGTTTGATCAGAACTTAACATGTTTAATTTCTTCAGAACACGGCAATGATGTGATCTTTTTGGCTTCCGTATGTCATCATCACTGTTTCCATTACGACTTTCTGCCGTACGAAACCTCGGAAGGGCTGAGGTTTTAACCAGAACCATTTACCTCTGAAGAACCCATTTTTGTCATTTTTAAGTTGCAAAAAAGTTTACAAAAGTCAGCAAATCAACTAAATTTTTGGTCAGTGTAACAATTAGATATGAATTAAACAAGACCTAACTTAAGTCTAATAGTTTGATTTATTTATTTTTTGAGGCATTAAGTTTTCTGGATTTTTTAAAGTTACAGTGAAGATGTTTCAATGTATCTTCCTTATGTTGGGTTCCCGTAGAACCATATTAATGGTTCCAGGGAACCAAATCTGGCGACAAGCCGAAGAACCTCATACAGTTTTCGTAGTTGTGGATAAAGTACTATACGATATTGAGTAAAAGTACAGATTTGTTATCATAAAATGACTTTGGATGAAGTTCAAGCCACCTGTTAGAGTATTACTTGAGTATAAGTCTTAAAGTATCTAATATGTACTGTGAGTATTCAAAGTAATTTATCATACTAAATGTACTTAAATATTCAAAGTAAAAGTACAAGTAAATTCTTTTAAGAAAAGAAGAAGCGGTCAGATTTCAGAGAATTATAACTTTTATTTTGGCCGAACCTGAACCACCTTAAAAACAGAGCCTACATCACACTTGAAGAAAAACAAAGTCTTCTTACTCACAACTTTAAGGATTTAAATAACAAAATCCAGTTTTTTTTTCCTCCCTTTTCTTCTTTCTTCCATCCATTCCACCCTTCCTTCTAGTATTATTACTTTGTTACATTACACCACAGGGTTCTAGTTTGTACCTATATTTGTAAGAGTGTAGAGAGTTTGACAACCTGTGTATCTCCTGCCGCCTTGCAGAAGAAGATCATGATCATCATCTGCTGCGTCATCCTGGGCGTGGTCCTGGCGTCAACCATCGGCGGCACGCTGGGCTTCTAAGACGCTCTGCTGCCTGCCGCCGCTGTGACGACCAACACCGACCGACCGTCTGACCGCCAGCAGAGAAAAGAAACACCGACGACGACAACAACACAAAAACTTGAAACACAAATGCAAGACAGATAACCAATCAGCTAGAAAGAGATAACAATCCAATCACAGATAAGAGGAAACACCACGGGGTGGGGCGGGGTTCAAAAAACAAAGACAAAAAAAATCAACAGTAAAACGCCATCACATTATAGCTGACTTAAATACATAAAGTATACAAAAAGAAGGTACAAATAAGCCTACTATTTATTACAGATGTACATGTAAATGTATTGAACATATGAAGCAACACATGGGTTAGCTACCTGTAAAAAAAATATGACTTATAATATGACATTTACTTGTTTGTTTGTTTGTTTTGCCTTTTTTCTTATTTTTTAACAGTTTCTTTCGTTTTTCGGGAGTCTCCGAGGACAGTGATGGTGATTGCTGCTGGGCGGGAGTTCTACGGGACGAGCATTCCAGAGCCAAACGTAACTTCTTTGTTTCTGTATTTCCCAGCAAAGCTTCTGGAACCGAGCACGTTCTGAATAAATGTGCTCGGCTTTCCAACAAAGTGCTGTCCTGCTTAGAGGACGAGAGAGAAAAATCTTTTCAGCTCCGTCAGAACGTTCTGGAGCTCTAGAACTCTGCGCTGCATTCTTAGACGGAATGTTTGGGAGCACAGACAGGAACACACTGAGGTTTCTGAACAGTCAGTAATGCTCGAGTGTTCCGGAATGCGTCAGTAATGCTCGAGTGTTCCGGAATGCGTCAGTAATGCTCGAGTGTTCCGGAATGCTGTCCCGCAGGACAAGCGCCCGCGGGCTTTGGTAGAGCCAACTTTATCCCCTTGTTTCTGGGAGGGAGGGACCGACCTCGCCATTGGCTCAGCTGCCTCTTTAGACCACCTCTGATTGGTTGCTCACTCCTGTCATTCACCTCAGTCACCTCCCCTTTTTGTCACATGTATCCAACCAAAGAGCAGGGGGAGGGAGGGCCTCTGGGTTCCTGCTGAATTTGATTCGAAAACGTGACGTTTGACTGACGGGTGAACGGTGGGAAGGATGGGGGGTAGGAGGAGGGGGGGTTTAAAGGAGGGTGGGAGGAGACGGACGGTCAATCTATGCAGTTTAGATAAGAGGAAGACGACTTGTCCCGCCTCCCCCACTCAAGATAGCCAATGAGGGTCGAAGCTCATCTGTAGAGAAGTCGTAGGCCGGGTGTCATCTCTACGCTGTCACAACTGTTCTTACGGAAGATTCTAAAAAATGAAGAGAACACATTAAAAAGTAAAGAAGAAAAATAAATAAAATAATTAAACTTTATAACAAACAAACTAGATGGACAGAAAATGTCGAAACCTCTGAAGACGCTGGCGTGCCCTGGTTACCTGAGTGTCGTGGTAATATCGTTTTTGTTTTTTAATGGGGAACGTTTGTTGCTTCGTTGTTCCGTGGTGCTGCTGTTTTAGTGCGTGCGTGACGTGTCCCGTGACGTATCGGCCTGACATCATTTAGAGGTTACTGTTTAGTCCGTATGGTTTGATGCATTTGCCTGTTTCCTCCCTGCATCCCTCCATCTCCTGCCTGAGTGTGTGTTTGGGGATTGTGATTCACACCGTTTAAATGCCTGAGTTGCACAGGTGCTACTGAACAGGAGAGGTGGATTTTCTCTGTGGAAGATGGAACATGTGACACACACACATTCACATAAAGTTACAACATGGCACTTGCATGAACACTTCATACAAACCTTTAACGTTTCACACACATGCTGGAAAATCCCCCCCTAACATACACACTTCCCTGTGTTACATATCACACGCGTGTTAGACTGGGTTGCTTAGCATGCTTTAGCGTTAACTAGTGTTACGTGTAGATTGTGTAGAAGCTGCTTGTTGGAATTTGATCACAAGTTATCTGGTCTTTTTAATGCTAAAGACACTTTCTGTGTGTCCAGGTCAGTGTTGGGGGAGGGGGAGGGGGGGTAAAAATTTATTAAGACAGGAAGTGTGAAAGTTTGGTCTTGACCTCACAAATAGTAATTTGACAAAATAATTTGAGCTAATGGTTTACTTAGGGACTGTTTGTTATTTATGAGAGGGGTGGAGGTGGTGCAAAAAGGGGGAAGCATGTCAAATAATTATTCATTTTTAAAATTGTCAAATTCAGTCTGCCAATGAAAGTTTTGGAAAAGGCGAGTACTTTTAAATTGTATTACGAGATAGCATTAGCAGTTAACAGTATGTCTGCACAGATTAAATTTTGATAGGATATAACATGCTAATTTGAAATGATGATGAAGATAATAATCAACCTCAACACTGCTCCAGATCGGGACAACATTCACGGCTGTTATGTTTGCATGTTTTGTTTCAGTACCGTGGTCCGTGTTGGGAAGTAAGAGAAATGCGTGCGTTGCTCCGAACTGGACACACAGGCGTGTTGACGACACAGTATTGTGACTCTGGCTTCAGGTCGAAGGGGTTATCCGTGTTCAGGCTCTGTGATACGGAGGTACATCTGCCTCTGTTGAGGCCTATGCTGGATAATCCTGCACCGTTAAATCACAATCACTGTCGGGGTTACAAAAAAACACCTTGAACTCTATAAAATCAGTCTACGCTGAACTTGGTGTCAAAGCAATAAAGTCAGTTTGTTAGAGTTAAGTTTTTTTTTTTTAGAGAAAAAGTACAGAGAGGCTTAAGTGGAGCTCCAAAGTGGATTAAGTTATTTTTGTAAAACAAAACATTTTGAAGACTTCTTTGAAACACTTAGAAATCTGGATGGACATGAAATTCTCTTGATCAAATCATCAATTCAAAAGATGCGCAAGAAAATATCTCGCTGTTTGTAAAAATTCGAAGCCACTTTGCAGCTCAATTGTTCCGGAAAGCTTTTCTCCAACAAGAAGCTAACGTTGTTTGACAAATGTTATCAACAGCCACAATGTGACCAACAACATTTGTCCGACACAAGACCACGTTAGCTGCTCTGTTGGGGCTAATGGTACTTAGGGCGATACACGAGTAAGTGTTTTGTTGTGTGTTTTCTTCAGCGTCATAATAGTTAGTTAGCTGTAGATGTCTGTGATACCGTATTAGTCGCTAGATGAAATAAACACTGAGGATTTTTAGCTTCAGGTTTGGAGAAGAGTGGAGGTGGGAGTTTTTAATTTTACTCTTTGACTTCCCGAAACCAAAACTTCTGTGTTCACCAAAGCTTTGCCAACACCCCCCACCCCTCCAAGCAGCAGGATCCAATAGATGTTTCTTCGGTAGATTTAGAATAATTTAGCACTTTTCTCTGGTGTTGTGTTGTTCATGGCTACATTACGTCTTTTTATGTGATCTTTCCAGTTTTAGATTGTTGTACGAACACTGAATCCATCCACGAAAATCAAATCATATTCACTGACATTTCTTTTGTGTCTTTGGACTCTCTGAGCTTCATTTTGGAAATTTCAGGCATGTATTGAGCCAATTGACAAGTCCAGGAAACTTGTTAACCTACATTTTACCTCTGCCAATCACTCACCTGCCAGTTATATCATAATGTCAGCCACACAATATTTAATTCAGTTACATGTTCTCGTAGGTCGATGGTTGTCAAGGTGATGTCACGGTCGTTGCGGTAGTCTTGCAATGGTTTGATGGTGATGATCACGGTGGATAAAAGTGAGCTTTATGAGGAAGCCGTTGTAGCACCAGCCAGCTTGTTAACACTGATGTTTCTTTGCTGTGTGTGTGTGTGTGTGTGTGTGTGTGTGTGTGTGTGCGCGCGCGCGCGTACGTACGTGTGTGTGTGTTTTTCGTAAAGTTCCTGTCTGGCAGCCATTCATCAGACCCTGCCACCATATTCTTGGGAAAGAAAACACGGACAAACATCGTGAGACTGTCATTGATTAATTAAACAATTTGCCGGAGGTTAGGAAGTTTGTCCGAGTATTCGGTCCCCCGTCCTTTTGTCTTCCCTTTTCCCGATTGTGTTGTAGTTGTTTGGTTGTACAAAAAGATGACGTTGAGGATCGGGAGTCTGCCCCTTCCCTTCCCCAGCGGCTCATCCCATTGTGTGTAATAATGATAATAATAATAATAATAATGATAATAAAAAGGCATGCAAAAGCGTTGTGGAGTTTGCATGATGGTGTTTTTTTGTACCCCATCCCCAACCTGTCCTCCATGTCGTGCACTTTACCACTCATCGGACCTGTCTGTGGTTAGCACGTTAGCTAACTGCTTGTTCGTACTTAATCTGCATTCTCAATCCTTTTTTAAAAACACATGTTGGCATTACTCGCCAACACTTTGTAAATTTGTTGGAACAGTTATTGTATTTTATTAGGTGTTTTGTTCAAGGAGCAGGTTGATAAATGTGAACCTCTGAAAGGCAAAATTTTCAAGTATGCTGCCGACAACTTCAGCCATCCTGCTTAAAGCCCCCGACATGGACCTCCAAGCCTCCCGCTCGGTTACACTCCTCCATCTGATCTCTGTGCTGTTTGCTTCCACGGTTGCATTTGTGTTGTGTTTTTGTGGAGGAATTGTCCCCACAAATGTTAAATATTGTACGAAACCTTTCGACCTGTGGGCTGACCTTCTGTCGCCCCTCCACCTGGCCTTGTGTGTGTGCAGCATGCCTCCCTTCCTCTTCAGTGAAACAAGATTGGTGCATAAATGTGCGAATGTGTGTGCGTGTTTGTGCGGTGCAGCACGAGTTTGTTTTAATGTGCGAAGCATTCGATCGCAGGTCCACGGGTTGCAGCCGTTTGATGAATTCCACTTTTTGAAAATTGTGACAGATGGGAAGAGATCAGTAATATTTATGGACATCATGATCACTGTTGTTAGTATTATTATATCTATTAAAATTCAAACCAAAGCGTTTTTTGCCCTCCCCTCATGTGTTATCAAAATGTTCGCCGCTAATATCAAAGAGCACAACGCGAGTCAAGTTTACACTGATATGTTCGTCACAAATGGTGAAAAAGACATGATAAAGAAATGCTAACTATAAAAACAAAAGCCCAGCCCCCTGCCCACCACCAGCCCTCACTGCATGTTGTGTTTGTCCGCCAATCAAACCGACATCCAATAGTTATCTCGCACCACAACGATGATGTCTGCCTCCACACACCCCTTTCCTTTCCTTTTCACCTGTAGGTGTTCGTTTGTGGTCTGATTAGTGGAAAAATATGACGCATAATCATCTGTGAAAAAATTAGCATATGTATCCTCCACTCAAGGCATATACGGAGACAATGGTGGTGCTTTCTTATTCTATTTATTAATTGCTGTTATTCTTGTTATTTTGGTGTCATTTTCTGTACAGCTTGTTTATCAGTCTCTTTGTTCACACCACAGGATCAGTGCTTCCCTGCAGGTTTTAGGGTTTTGCTAGCTAGTCAACCAATAACCTGGCTTTTGCAACTGGTAACAATGCTTCGTTGTAATTCTGCTGCAGGACTTGTTACCTTGACTGCACTGTTAAAAATGTACAAACAAAAAAAAAGTTCAATTTGGAGATTCAAAGTAAAAGATAGCTCGTTGGCCTCAGAGTTGTTTTTGCTGTAAGTGGTCTTACAACGACCTGTGCAGCTGCGCTTAACGCCATTTTCCTGATGGCGATTTTTTGATCTTACAAATCTGGCACTTTTTTGTTTGTTTTTTGTTTTTTAAGTGGGGAATCAGCCGCCATAATCATCTACAATCCAGTGCTTACTAGCTGGTCAAATAACCAACAAACTCGTGTAATTCCTCTCCAAAGTCACAATTTGTTGTTAAGTTGTGTAAATGAAAGAAAATTTTGCACAAAAATAGGTAAAAATTAGGTAAATTATGATGAAGCGGCTCTTGCTAAGAGTGCTTCATTGTAAATCCTAATCGACTGTGATCCTTTTCTGGCGCTGATTCTGGTGTCTGAGACCAGGCTCACAGATTTGCACCACTAATATATAATTTGCAAATACTTTTTGTAAGGCGCATATTAATTTCCTAATTTTTATTGTGCACATGCAGTAGAGATAATGGATCTTTTAATGCAGATGGGCTGACAAACATCGTCCACAGTGTTTGCTAGCTAGCTGGTAAAAAACCTGCAGGGAGTGTTTTCCTGTGTGTGAGAGATGACTGCAGCCTTGTCAACTGAAGTCACATATATAGGCAAGAATATATATATAAATCTTGCATCAACATACTGCATTTCTATAACTGTGTGTACGTGGCTCTGTAGCCATTACCGCTTCTATTGGTTGTGTACAGTTTTTGTCAGAGCGGGGTGCAGAAAGCAGGAAAAAATCATCCAGAGAGAGTTTGGGTGCGACACTAAGACTCCAAAGATTGACTTACCGTTAGCCATTAGCCATTAGCCGGTGTATGGAAGTAACTTGGAGTATTTTTTCACACAGGTATTGGAAAACGACTTCCTGTAGTTGGAGGTCATTGTGTGGGTTCAGTGCACTTATTTTGCAAATTAATTTTTCGGTTTGAATCAGCAGTACGTCTGCAGGCGCGTGTCTGTCTTCCAAGTTTGTACTCAACAGACACCGAGGACTCAAGGTAGTTTTTTTGTTCCTCCGCTGTCGGACGATTAAACTCTTCTCTACGATGATTTTTGTCTTCCTGAAACAATTTTCAAAAACCAAAACCTGTTCAGTGCCCTGCTCTGGATGATGAAACCTTTGTTTATTTGTTTGTTGTGGCTTCGACCTGCTCTCGTTGGCGGTAGCAGCTGCAACTTGATATTCATTATTGTTTCTGATGATGATTTCTTTGATGCTCCACCCACATGTCTTTCTGCTCTCTTCATCGTACGAGACAGTATTTCAGTTTCAATCAGTGTTTTTCCCTAGTGGGAGGGGTGGGAGGACTCAGGGGGAGGGGCATGACAATAGACCACGCCCACATGGTCTCTGCCATAGCAAGTAGGAAAGACACTTAAATAACATTGTTACGATCATTGTTATTATTGTTATTATTATTATTATTATTATTATTACCATAAATGACAATTTAAAAATGCAGTAATACATTTGCAAAAACCCAGAGGGAAACGAACGGCTTCACATTAAGTGATCAAACATAAAAACTTAAAAAAGGGAGGTTATGACGATTCTATAATAGCAATGATTTAAAGAAGTACAAAAGGAGTTATGTTATCATAAATAATAGTAGTAATATTGAATATTGAATGCTCGCAATTTTGTCAAACTGAAACTGGATTCTTTGTGTTATGTAATTATTGTAAATAACTTCAAAGAGAGAAAAAATGACTTGCATGTCTATGTATAAATCTACTGAGATATCTATTCCCGTCAAAGTTGACACGCAGTTCGATCTCTGTCCTTTTTTGCGACTTCCCCACTCAAACGTCGTCCGTGCTCCCCTCCACCTCCGTCCCGACCATCTTGGCCGTCCTTTTTATTTCCGTGTGGCTAAGAGACAACGGCAGAGAGTCAGAGACACATAGCTTCCAGCGTCCTCGTCCGCCATTCAGAGGCCATGTTTACACCAGCCTGCTGAAGCTCAAAGAAAATAGTGTTTTTCATAGCTGTACCTTTTTTCAGATCTCTTCATTTCCATCTTTTTTTTTTTTTTTTTTTTTTTAAAAAGGGCAAAATCCACTTAAAAGGGGATGGCGAGATCTCGGGTATCAGCGGGTATCTATGTAAACATGGCCACAACCACCACTCCGCACATCACCCCAGTTCCGGAGGCTCCGCTCACTGGCTCCTCTGATGAAAGTGCTTCCCTCCATATTAGGAAAAGTGACCCTGCCTCCAGGGCTTTCCAGGCCACGCCCCCGATCCTTTAGCGGGTTTCTTAAACTTCTCTCTCTCTCTCTCTCTGTCTGACTAAGTGTCTCTCAACTACAGCTAGTGAGCCAAAACACCTAAAACTCTGTCTCTTTACCTGCTGTGGTCCCCTGAGTTTAGCCTGCAGCCAGTCCAGAAAAAAAACGCCAAATAACAGCCAGTGCCCCAAGTAGTCTGCGCCAACCTTTGATTGGCATATTCAGCTCAAAGATGCAGTAAATTTTATATTGGCGATGAAGAACGTTGCTGATACCCATCGAACAGAGACCATTATGAGTCACTGCGAAAGAAATCAAACCACCACGAAGACTTCATCTCGTCATACTAACGGCAACCAAACCACAATCTGATCCGGTGCGATTACAGAAAATCCTGTTTAAGGAGCATTTTAACATGATCTCAGCCCGTTGTAAGTCCATGGGCTGAGATCATGAGCCTTAAAATGTTTTTGCAAAGAGGGGCAGTTTCAAAACCACATCGTGTTTTTGTAGCCTTTCTGACGTACCTCAAACCACCACAGTCTTCCTTCTACATCACCTAGTCCTCACCGGGTTCTTGTAGGAGGTCTGAGCTTCTCAAAGGTGTCGAAGCACAAGAGATCGCTGGAAGGCAAAATTTATTTGAGCTGCTTTTGGATTGTTGAGAAGGAAAGTGTTGCGTTTTTACCTTGGGAAAGAAGCTCAGGTTCGTGTCGACAATGCAGTTTCACACCTTTGATGGGTTCGAGGAACACGGTTCCCCCAGAGTCGCCACCTAATGTCGGGCCCAGTCTCTAGCTTCACACAGGCCTACCGTAACAAAGCGTGCAATATTCAGAGAAACAAGGGCTTTCTTTATCATGCAGAGGCGTTCAGGCCCGTCTGCTGAGCTCAGACCTCCTGCACTTACTTCATCAACAAAAGCATGCCATGACCCTCTGGAGTGACCCAAAAAAATCGATAGATGCACAAATAATTAAAGAGGCTATCTTGGGGGAGAAATGGCAGGCAAGAGATGTGAGGTTGGAAAAAATATTTCCAAAAATTAAAAAAAAAAAGAGGACAGGGCCATCGCTCTTCAGACGCAACTTTGACCGGAAATGCAACTTGTGTCCCGTTTTTTTTGTGTGTGTATGTGTGCGTAGCGTAATGTAAAAGCGATCTGTCCCCCCCCGCACCCCTCTAAAAACACCCTCCCCCTTCCCAACCCTCCGACCCTGTCTCCCCCCTCCTCCCCCTCTCTCGTACTGCTGTTGGCTGTTCTGTTTAGTTCATGTGACGTGCCAGTATTCCCCCTCCCCCCCACTTTACCCATTTGCGCCCTCCCCCTCCTCCTCCCCCCACTCTCCCCCCACCCCCTCTTCTCTCTCTCTCTCTCTCTTTCTCTCTCGCTCTTTCTCTCTCCTCCTCCCCCCTCTCTCTCTCTCTTCATGGATCTTTAAGATGACAACTCTATGCAGATGCTGTCTTTTATAAGTGTGTCAAAATTTTAATTTAAAATAAAAACTAAAAAAAAAACAAACCCTGACAGACATATTGAAATGATAACAAAAAATGAATAAAGAAAAGGATTGTTCAGTGTACTCTTGTTTCCTGTCTCTTTAATCTGTTTTCTTATCAAACTTCACTTTTCTCCAATACGGGCCTGAAATCCCCCTTACGAAATAAATACATACACATAATCTCACATAATAAATTCAGGATCATTCCCATCTAATCATACACGCCACTCTTTCTTTGATATCAATAACAAACTTTTTTTAATGCCTCTTTCTTTAAATTTGACACAAACGTCCACTTGGACTTAACAACGAACTTTTTAGACTTTGGTGGTCAAAGGTCAAAAGTCACTGTGACCTCACATTTGTCTCATTCTTGTAAATGTGATGTTTCAAGAACATCCATCCATATTCTTCTGCTTATCCGGGGCCGGGTTGCCAGGGCAACAAGCGTAGCAGAGTAATCCAGACGTCCCTCTCCCCAGCAACACAATCCAGCTCCTCTTGTTGGACCCCGAGGCGTGGCAGGAGCAGCAGCTCTATTACGAGCTCCCTACGGATGTCCGAGCTCCTCACTATATCTCTAAGGTTGAGCCCAGACACCCTTCGGAGGAAACTCATATAGGCCGCTTGTGTTCGCAATCTCATTCTTCTGATCACTACCTGGAGTTCATGACCATAGGTGAGGGTTAGAACGTAGATGGACTGGTAAATCAAGGTAACCCTCTTCAACACAACAGTCCAACGCAACTCCTGCATCACTCATCCTGACCACACTCGGCTTCAAACCATCCTGGTACATGACGAAGGTCACGGTGTCATAAAGCCAACAGAATTACATCATCTGCAAAGAGCACAGATGCAATTCTGAGGTCCCCAAACCGGACCCCTTCTTCCCCTCCCCTGTGCCTTGAGATCCTGTCCACGAAAATCACAAACAGGATCAGGGACAAGGGACAACCCTAGCGGAGGCCAACACCAACTGGGAGCTCACTTTGGTTATACGGGGACTGGATGGTTCGCAGCAATGACCCCAGTACCCCATACCCCCCCCCGACAGGACTCCCCAAAGGATGTGGTCTTATGCCTTTTCCATGTCCATAAAACATGTGTAGACTGGATGAGCAAACTGCTACAACCCCTAAAGCAGCCTCACAAGGGTAAAGCACACCCTCCGGTCACCTGATCCAACTCACTACCAGGCAGTGATCAGTTGACAGCTCTGCTCCTCTCTTCATCCCACTGTCCGAGACATAAGGCCACAGATCGGATGATGCGACCACAAAGTTGATCATCGAACTTTGGCCTAAGGAGCTCTGGCACCAAGTACACTTACGAACATCCCTGTGCACGGACATGGTATCTGTTATGGAAAATCCATGACTAACACAGAAGTCCAAGGAGAAAACTTGTGTTCAGGCAGGCTGTTCCAGGTATACCCCTCCAGGTTTCTCTGTCAATGCCCATGTGAACACTGAAATTTGCCAGTAGAACAATGGAGTCCCCGGTTGGCAACCTTTCCAGAACAACGTCCAGAGTCTTTAAGAAGGCCGGATACTCTGAACTGCTGTTCAGTGCATACGCACAAACAACAGTCAGAGAACTCCTCTTAGCAACTTGCAGTTGCATCAAGGCGACCCTCTCGTTCTCTGGGAAGAACTCCAAAATTTTGGCGCTCAGCTGGGTAGTGTTGAGTATCCCCACACCAGCCTGGCGCCTCTCACCCTGGGCAACTCCAGAAGAAGCAAGAGTCCAATCAACCTCTAGAAGTTAATTTTCAGAGCGAGAGCTGTGCATGGAGAAGAGCCCAGCTGTATCTAGTTGGTACCACTCCACCTCCAGGACAAGCTCCAGCTCTTCCCCACCAGAAAGGTAATGTTCCATGTTCCAGAGCTAGTCTGCGAAGTCCCCGCTTGCTGCCCGGCACACAATGCACCCAGCCCTGATTCCTGATCCTGAGGGTGGTGAGCCCACAGTGTGGCCACACCATATAATCCATTCAGGCTGAGTTCGACCGGGCCCCATGGCCAAAGGCCCAGCCACCAGATGCTCACTTTCGAGAACGGACTGATAATTATTAGCCTGATAATGAGACTATTGATGTCATACCAATAATTCCGATTATAAAATCTTTGGCCGATAAATAGAACTGATAATAATGAGCATAAATTGTTTTGATTTCACCCGTTTCGCCTATGGTTTCGCTCCGCCAGTACTAAACCATGGATGTATTATAGGGAAGTCTAGATGTAGCCATGGGGCCGGGGTTTATTCCTGTGAGAGCTGCTCAGTGGCGCAGAAAGCAAAAAAAAGCTCATTTTAGAAATGGGTTTAGAAATGTGTAAAATACCCGGACCTACTGGCCCATCGAGCATGCCTAGTAGAGATTAAAGGCAGCCGGACGCGGCCGAGTGTGCCCGCGTGGGTAACTTCTGCCGGCAGAGCGACCGACTTCTGGATCTAGACAGGGATAGAAGACGTTTGGACGCTCACAAAAATGATTTACTGTTTTCCAGACGTCTCTTTCCTGATGTTAGTCAATGGGGAAAAGTCTTTCTAGGCCAGTGTGCATTAAGCAACAGACCCGAACAATGTAATTCCACTTTCGGCCAACGTAAAATTTGCATCAACACATGTCGCACTTCCTGGGGGCTTACTACATACTCTGCTGCGTGTGACTTCAACAGTCTAAAAGAATTTTCTACTGACTCAGAAAACGGATGTAAAATTGTATATTCCCGATATGATTTAGTTTCAGTGTGCAGTAGTTGATAAAATGATTTATCTTTGATACGAAACTATACATCCCTTTGTATGTTAGATGAATTATGTTAATGTAAACTGTATATCCCCTTGAATATTGGCTGATTTATTTTGACTTCTTTTCTTTTTTTTTCTTTTTTTTCTTTTCCATCCTTGGAAAAAAACATTAATTTGAATTTGTGCGTTTTCATAAAAAAACAACATTTCAGACATTGATTTAAAAAAAAGGAACAGAAAAAGCTAGAATTAAATGGTTTTTTTGTGAACGAAAGCTGAAGATCTGTTCTTTTTCTTGATTTATTCATTGTTTTTAGATTTAAAACACAAAATATTCTGGAGGTCACAACAGTCTGTCTGTATTCATCAGTGTTTTATACACAGACTAAGCAGCCGTAGGCTTTTGGTTGTATAAAAGCTTTTACATTTTTATTGAGTGATACATTTTGCAGTTATTCTGATTTGACAGATTGTCAGCATTTCATTTGAAAACAAAATGTTCATTTTAAGAGTCAGACCTGTTGTTGTTTCTGTTGTGTAATCTGTAGTGATGTCAGTTATATTTGATTAGATCAGAGTTAATGTTAAATTCATCTGTACGGTCGACATCTCAGCCTTTCATACCCTGAAAAACAAACAAAAAGAAATGATCGGTTATTGGTCAAATAATCATCATCGTGCATCACTATTTATTTGTTTGTTTGTGGGTGAATTACCTCTCCAGGAAAGAGCCGTTTAGACAACCAAGCAATTAAAATGCATATATTCATTCATCAGTTGAAACTGTTTCAGTGGAAACGACATGGAGAATTAATCTGTGCGTATTTTCTGTGTAAGCCTCATCGAGGCTGAATCGCTGTGTGCCGTTGGTGATGCAGATGGAGGGCATTTGACTATTTTTCTGATTTTGTGGAACATTTTTTTGCCAAGTTGGTCATTGTCTTTGGAGGTTCCAAAGGGTTCAAAAACAAATCTGCACAACGTAGTTTTTATCAGACATATGTTTTTTTGGAGATTATTTTCAGCTGCGGATTATTTCATTTTTGGTGCTGCAGAGAGTATTAGTATCAGCAGGACGGTGTTGGAGTCAAAACAAACCACATAGTGTGTTAAGTGTTTTTATTAAAAACTGCAGAGGACATAAATACCACCAAGAAGAAAAGAATAACTGAAAGAGAGAGAGGCGGCAGATTTAATCTTTCAAACCGTCTCTGAGTCGCCTCTCTCCATAACGTCGCTTCATCAGAGAGAAACGAAGATATTCTACAGTTATTTGTTTGGTATATAAAACAAAGCTTATGATACAGAGGAACACTGACAACACATCATCTAACCAAACAGCACCAACAGTCTACTGCTACTGTTTCTACACGTCACTTTCTACTGCGCCATTTTGCATCCCCAACTGAAATCAACTAGATCAGTCAGACTGAAAAAAACCCAAACATTTTATCAAGTTAAATAAATTTGTAATTTTCCATGTGATTTTTGAGCTAAATAGTTTCCTTATGTGTGATAAGGTTAGTCAATCACTACCAGGAACCAGTAATTATTATTCATTATTATTTAGAATTATTATTTATTACCTTTGTAGGAGATTTTTTTTCCTCATGACCAAATATATGTGAAAAAACAGTATTCTTATAATGTTTTACCTTTTTTTGAGATCTTTTAAATCATTGTAAGATATGGATGTAATATTGGATAGTTAATCTTGTAATTCAGAGAAATTAAAGTTTTTATTATCTGGAGTTTGCAGGTAGAAGATAATAACAAGGAAATGTCCGCATATATCTGAGTGACTTCTGATGATTTCTATTGAGTAAGATATTTTTATTTTATTAATTAAGAAAAGATATTTGGTAACTGTAAGAAAGTTTGTAAATGTGATAAAGTCTCATTATGAAAATGAGATTTTCTTAAAGTACAAAATAATCTCATAATTATCAGACTCACATTTTCAATGTAAAAAGAAACTATTTGTCTTAACTTTAGAAATTTAGTGTGTATGCTGCCTTCAATTTTTAAGTTGACTGAATTTGAGAAGAAAAATAGAAAAATTACCTCAACTAATCCTCTCAAATCCAGGAAACTTAAAATTTGAAGGCAGCCCAGAAACTAACGTTTTTAAGTTAAAACAAATAGTTTGAGAGTGAGAATGAGAATAGTTATGCTGTAAAGAAAAAAAAAAAAGAACCTCTTGGTTTTAACTTTAAAAAGTTAGTGCCTTAAATTTTTTTAGTTGACTGAATTTGAGAAGATAAGTTGAATCATTACAAATTTACCTCGACTTACTCAAATTAAGTCAGTTTGAAAATTTAAAAACATTAGATTTAAAAAAAAAAACAGATTTCAAACATCATGTTGTAGAAGTGTAATTTTGAGGACACAAAATGGCTGCAACAATGACTGCAGCTGTTTGTCTCTTTTTCAACAAGTCACAAAATGTTAATTCTTCATCGTTTTATAATATCTACACACCTCCGCTCCTGTTCTAAAGCATCTAAAATATATATTTAACAATATGTTAAAAACAGCTGCAGATTGCATCCAAGTGAAAGCAGGAGACACACGATCGTCATCACCTCCTAAAGTTCTACTTCAGTTTGAACCAGAAACTTTTTACTATCTATCAGGTGAGTTATCTGTCAGAGTCAGAAAATACACAAATATAGAGAGGTGAAGAGGACAGGCGAAGGGTTAATATAAAGAGGTGAAGAGGACAGGCGAAGGGTTAATATAAAGAGGTGAAGAGGACAGGCGGAAACTTGTGTGGCGTTGCTGGTCGACAGGCGGTTGAGTGAGTTTCCTCAGAGACAAAACAGCATGGCTCCCTACATCAGCTTTGTCTATGACAGAAATCCACAAGGAACCAATGAGAACCTCACAGTCAGCGCAGAAACACTTAATGTCGTCGTGTTTGTCTACGTTGCCGTCCTGCAGGTCTGGAAGTCAGTTTGTCTCCACTTCTGCTGTAAAGTTTGTGAGAAGTTTAAGGAAAGCTGTGAAGAGAGTCTGAGTCTCTGCCGTGACACGAATCCTGAACACACCGTCGAGGTCGTCAGCCGCTGACATGTCGCTTCCTCAGAAGTTCATGTTGACATGTTGGAGAGGCTCCTCATTTATACGTCTCGTGTAATTGCAATTTTTACATCTGAGAGTTTTGTCCAGCCTGTTCTCATCCAGAAGTCATCAAATACAGCTGCTTTTGCAGTGATTTTGGCATAAGATCCCAATGCCAAAAGCCACCTTTCATGGCTGTACGATACGCAGAACCTATTGCAGTGTTATTTTGTGCTGCTGGACGGCTGGACAGGACCTGCTGCAGCAGCATGACATGCGGACAGGCGACATCAGTTGAGAGCGCAGCTGGACGGAACCTGTCGTATTTGCATGATACAACCCTGGATAACATCATGTTGAAATGCTGCCAGCCATGATGTATTTAAAGGACACGAAGGTCCCTATAAGGTGGGCAGGGCGGTGGATGGATCCAACAAACCCTGGACTTTCATGCAGGAGTCCGGTTTTTACTTCCCATCTGAAGGTGATGTTTTATTTCTACACCTTACCATGTGCCTCCTTCCTCTAATCCTAACCATCCGTGCAGGCATGTGCGCTTGTTGACGTCCCAGCGTTGGTTGCCATGTGCTTTTGTTGCCCAAACATAACCACATGCAGCATCATCACACCATGTGCTTGAGTTGACACCATGGTAGCAACATCCCAGATGTAAACAGCAGATGCAGAAGGATACCTGGAGTGTAATATGTAGACGCAGAAGTCCACTGACTCGGAGTCCCTTGTCCGAATCCACCTGGTCTGAACTTTAGGCAGATTGTGTTTTTAAAAAAAATATAAAATTTGAGAAAAAAACATCATGATAGATCATGTAAATGTGAAGACAGAACAAATCCAGTCTTCTTCCGAAATCATCAAATACCACCGGCTGGTCAGTGATTTCACCAACAAAACACGGAAAAAGCCATCCTTGGCTGGTATGATATGCCACCAAGTGGCATCAGTGCACAACGCAGCGGCATGGCATCAGTTTGAAATTCATTGTCCAGCAACAAAACTTAAGAAACTGGAAAATCCTGATTGGACCGGTGGGAAGTGTGGTGGATGAGTCCAATAAGTGCCAGACTTGATACCAAGAGCCGGGTGTTCATTTTCCATATGAATGTCAAGTAAAAGTTGAGAGTGAGATAATGGTGACAGAGGAGTTGCAGAGTCACTTCAGACAACGGGACTCGAGGAAAAGTTGCTCCTGTGACTTTAGTGCAAAAACCTCAAATGTAGAAACAATGATTACATGAATGGAGCCATTGCACCATGTTTTATGACTACAAAACCCATAATCCACCTATGCTGGCTGTAAGCATCAATGGAAGCAGACTTCCAGCTTCTCAGTTACCCATCCACAGTCAATGGGAACCCAGAAGTCTGGTGCTGGCAGTGTTTTAAAGTGTTCACAGATTCTGAGCAGCATTTGCCGTCAATAGAGAGAAACAAACAAACAAACGACATTTAAGTTTCCATGTTTCCTGTTCATCATCAGCATGGACGCAAAGAACGGAGACAAAGATCCGGGTCTGAATCCCATAAAACCTGGAAAATGAAATTACTGCTTTATTTCAATCATCGGTAATTTACCTTTTTAGCCATCAGTCTGAATAAATGCAGTCTTAATTGTCAAGAAGATAACTGCAACATTTGCAACTTGTGGAGGCCTGAAAGGACTCCTCGTTTTCTGGAAGTGTCAAAGCAGATAAAAGCCGTTTTGTTTTCAGCTTGAATATTTCAGCTGTCAAAATTTGGTGGTAATTTAAGTTCAGCCTGACGTCTTCAGGTTGACTTTAAGGTATTCTGTTTCTTGATAAGATCTGAACACTGATCTGAGGTTTCCTGTTGTCCACATTGTTGTGGTCACCATCATGAAGCCTGGTCAGACCATCGAGGTTGGACGTTTATATGAACGGTCTGGACTGGACACTGAGGAAGGCAGACGATGTCCTTCTGGACAGTTGCGGACCCCTCCAGTGCACCTTCATGTGGTGCCTCAGGTTGGACCGGGACGAGAAGTGCTTGTCACACTGCTGGCAGGAGAACGGCTTCTCCTTGGTGTGGATGCGGCGATGGCAGACGAGCGCAGTAGACACACGGAAGGACTTGCCGCAGTCAGGGCAACGGTAGCGTTTGGGCTCGGTGTGGATCCGACGGTGGTTCTTAAGGGACATTAGGTTGGGGAACTCCTTCTGACAGGAGTTGCAGAAGTAGGTCCCGGTCTTGTGGCTGTTCTTGTGGTTGAGCAGGGAGCTCGCGTGGCGGTAGGACCGGCCACACCGATCGCAGACAAAGCTCCTGGAGCTGCTGGTCGAACTCACCGGACTCAGATCTGTGAGGAGACAAACAACAGAAATTTAGGTCAGATCTGTTCATGGAGAAAGTGATGGAGGAAACAAAGTCAAGCCGAGTTTGCAACGTTCAAAGCGACCGGGGCCAGGCACCGGAACCACACGAACGTAACCGAGCTGCCCGTCCAGGGTCCTCACAAAGGACACACTGCAACTTTCCAGAGCGAACCGTTTCCCCGGCATCGAAACTTCTGAGGAAGGTGAAACGATCTTTCCTGTGCCGTTTTGGGGTTGATGCTCTTAAATGACACAAAGAGTTAGACCTCAGGTAGGATCTCACATTAATACAATTCTGGGTTATTCTCTGATCGGGCCTCTTCTTTATCTTTTCCTTCAGTGTTTTATGGAATAAGTTGCCTCTCTGCTGATGATCAATGCTTGACATTCAGTCGATTTGATTGATTTGATTGGTTTCTTTAATCTTAAGTTTTCATCTGCTTGATCATCGTGCACTATTTCAGCGCAGCTGATCGAGTCCAGATGTCACACCTAATTGAGTTCTTCACTGGTTTTCATCCCCTCATTTTTATTGTTGCTTCATTTATGAGTTTGTTGTTCATTTAGTTATTTTAGTCACTTTGTGTCTTTGCTGTATTCACTGTTTCATCATTTATCCCGACTGATTTTTAAACTCATTCATTTGTAGTCTTTTAGGAGAAGTTTTGCTGTGTAGTGAGTACTTTAATAAACCTTTCAGTTGTAAAGACACTTCTTCTTTTGATGTGTGTGTGATTACTATGAATTAATTCGGAACGTAATTTAATGCTGTTTTGAGGTGTTTCCGGCTGATTTGGGACGTGTCATAATTTTACATTTTTCCATACTATAACCTTGCATGTTCAGTCAAGTTTTGGACATGCCAAATTGAATCACGCCAAGTTTCTCTGCTATGGCGTATCACGGCAGGATATTTTATGCTGTTTTGAGGTGTTTTTAGCTGTTTTTGGGACATGTCATATTTTGACATTTTTCCATACTATAGCCTTGCCGTTTCTGCCATTTTTTCAACATGCTATTTCATTGCGTTTTTAGCGGTTTTTGCAAGTTTCTTTACTATAGCGTTTTAAACTTTAATAAAAACATCATAATCATGTTTTTTAATCTGATTATTAGTGGCATCTGTTTAATTTGGTACAAACTTAAATCATCCGCAGAAGATAAACGACAGAGCATGTTGGGAGGGAAATCACGGGGTGGGGGGGGGTTACATCAACACAGCTCTAAGCTCACACATCCTAAAGACTAGCGCCGTCCATTACAAGTGTTAATAATAATAATCAGAATATAAATAAATGCATTACTACAATGATCTGTCATCTTTTTTCCTTCTTAGAAAAGAGGTGCTGCAGAGAATACAGTCAGAAGTACGATTACAATACAGGATCAAACAATGTACACTTTTACTTTACTTCACTGTGTGGCTTCACTCCGCCGCGCGGGGGGGGGGGGGTCTTTTACCTTTTTTTAGCCTGCAGACAAAGATCAGGGCCGGACGGACGGGACACCTCCAGGTTCACACACACAGATTCAAACACGCCGAGGACAACAAGGCAGGACCGACTGGGTCTGTCTCTTTAAGACATCCGAAAAAAGAAAAAAAATGATTGAAATATATCCTCTTTATAAACATTAACTTAACGCGCCGATGTGAGCATATTTATATTTCCAAAATATTTTTGAATTCATATGTTTGGTGTTTTTGTGAAAATTGTTTTATATTGAGAGATTACTCATTAACACATGGATTGTAATAATGACACAAATCTATCTCCGTAAAACTCAAAGTCCACCAGACTTTGTAGAAAATTTAATACTTTTTTGGTTTGGAAAAATTGGTCTGACAAAACAGGAAGAAATCACTTTTGGCTTTGGGATATTTTGACAGGCTTTTCTCTTTCTCTACAGATCAATCGGTATCCGATGAAATCGCTAGTTGCCGCCTCACGTTAAAAGCACCACAAAACTCTGCGATTTCGATTTTACGACATTTAACAGGTTTGAACACACGGATCTTCAGTTAACGACTTCCCACAATTTGACAGGCAACCTGGGCGTAAAGAAATTTAAATTGTACTTACAGTACTGTCGGACTGCAGAGAGTACTCTGGGCACAGACGGACCAGCAGAACATCGGGTATAGTTAAGGGAAACTTAACCGTTCATTGTGCTGAGACTAAAAGTTTGCTTTCACTCACAAACAGCTGCTCCTCTCATCTATCCATCTGATCAGCTGTGAATGGATCGATAGATTATTTATCCACAACAAACAACAGAACGCCTGCGCTCAAGGACTCACAAGAATTTAGAGAAGGGACATGCATTTAACAAAAGATAAAAAATTAAAAATTAAAGGTTGCTTGAATTTTTGTTCTTAAACAAGAAATTACATTTTTCTTTCTCTAAATCTTGGATTTTAGCTTTCTGACGATGAAGACAATGAGGTAAAAGCTACGGCAGTGGGGCCTTGAGTTCAGATTGTTTTCCCAATTTTCTAGCCGAATAATGTGTACAACACTTTTAATGCTAAACTCAAACTGCTGCTTAGGGAAAAAAAGAACTCACAGAGAGCTCTGCCTGCACTGCGTTCATGGACCCGCAAAAAACCTTTGAATTTTTAGTGGGGACACAGAACGCTAAAAAAGGACACCCACACACATTTAAAAGACTAAAAACAAGTTGTCTCCAAAGTTATTCAATCTCGCACTTCTGAGCTTTCTAACAATGAAGACGGAGAGGTGAAAGGTACCAAGAGCGGAAACACACAAACGAGGAACTGAACTGCTCTATGGCGACGAACACAATTTGAGCTCAGCGTGTAGAAACATTTAATGCTGAACTCAAACTGCAGGTGCTGTTGAATCTGTCTGTGTGAACGAGGCGTCGGTTCTGTTTGGAAGCTACAGGAATATGAAGCTTGTCTTGGTGCTAGAAGACACACACACACACACACACACATTTAAAGCAGACCGAAGCGTCCCGTCTTCAGTCCTCAAAGCTCCAACAGGTCACTGCCACCTCCCATCAAACCATCCCGAGACAAAGAACGGAAAAACAAACCAAAGCTCTATGTCTGTCTTTACTGCACCTGCACGTTGGTCAAATAAAAACACTTGGTTTCGGCTGACTCGTTCAGAATATGGTTTAAAAACATTGTGACAAAGGCCACGAGAAGATTTCAGAGACAAAGCTCCCTACGAACACCATCAGAACTGGGATGGAGGCGGAAAACAGAGAAACCAACTGCAACACCAATCAGCTCCTGGGACTGAAATGGACGAGATGGCTCGAAAACAAGCATCAGACTTCCTGGCGCTCTCATCAGGACGCTCACAGCAGCTCAACCAAGTCTCGACCACACGACTCGTCAGTCTTTACGAGCCAAACAGTCTGCGTAAAGCTGAGTCGCTGCAGCCGCCGGAGGCATCAGCGCTCCGCAGGAGGGTTCAACAGCTCAGCGATACAGGGCAACATGCAGCAGGGACTAAGGCAGGTGTAGTGAAGTCCATGCAGTTTATACAAAACCACATCCTGTCTGTCTACAGTCCACGTCTGCCTGTCGGTCAGTCTGTGAGGGACGGTTGGACAGTTCTACAACCAGCGCCTCGGGGGGACGTCTGTGACGGAAGCCTCAGCTCAGGAAAGACGTTGGTGTGTGTGTGCATGTGTGTGTGTACAGCGTCCCTCCTGCTTTGTGTATCAGTTCTGTCATGCAGGACTCAGTCTGAGCACCGTCACACACACCACAGCCACACATGGAAAATGAGGAGGAGGAGGAAGAGCTACAGTTTGGCACCTCCAGAAACCTTGGCAAGTGACTGCACCCCCCACCCCACCGCCCGCACACACTCACACCTCCCCAAGTGTCGCCCAACCCCCCCTCCCTCATCCCTTAGCTTATATGAAGGGGCCGCCGGGCATACCCAGGAAGTTGGGCGCATGGGCCATGGGAGGGGGCGCCGTCGAGCCGCTCCAGTGCACCTTCATGTGGTGCCTCAGATTGGACTTGGAGGAGAAGCGCTTGTCACACTGCTGGCAGGAGAACGGCTTCTCCTTGGTGTGGATGCGGCGGTGGCAGATGAGCTGCGTGGAGACACGGAAGGATTTGCCGCAGTCTGGACACTGGTAACGTTTGGGCTCGGTGTGGATCCGACGGTGGTTCTTGAGGGACATCAGGTTGGGGAACTCCTTCTGACAGGAGTTGCAGAAGTAGGTCCCGGTCTTGTGGCTGTTCTTGTGGTTGAGCAGGGAGCTGGCGTGGCGGTAGGACCGCCCACACTGATCGCACACATGGGATTTGATGACCTCACTGTGGCCCCCACGGCTGCGGGCCTTGGCCATGCTGCCGGGGTCGAGTCCTTGCTCTTGCATCAAGGTGAGGTCCAGGCCTGACCCCCAGCCCAGCTCCTGGGAGCCCCCCGGTCGGGGCTGCTGGGGTCTGGGCTGGCGGGGCTGCGGCGCCTGGCCGTGAGTGATCTCCATGTGGAGCCTGAAGCTGGCCTGCGTGGGAAAGGCCCTCTGGCAGGACCGGCAGGTCAGCTCCCGCTGCTTCTGGTGGACGCGTCGGTGGTTGTAGAGCTGGGAAGAAACTCGGAAGGCCTTGCCGCAGTCGTGGCAACGATGGCGCCGCGTCTCAGAGTGGATACGGCGGTGGTTCTTCAGGGCGAGCAGGTTGGAGTAGGTCTTGAGGCACACGGCGCAGTGGTAGATGCCGACGGTGTGGGTGTTTTTGTGGTTGAGGAGGGAGCTGGCGTGACGGTAGGAGCGGCCGCACTGATCACATCTGTGCAGAGACGAACACAGAAAAAAAAGGGGGGAGGAACAAAGGGTGGAGGGGGAGGGAAAGAAAACAGGAGATTAATAACTGAAGATGGTAGTTTAATAACACTATGCTACGAAAAGTTAATCTCAGTTACTGGTTACCACTTTTTCTTTAGAATTACCTTAACTACAATTCATGATCTAAGATGCTACATACAGGTATATGATCTGAAATCCGGCTTAAAGCTTTTTTAAGAAGACTACTACAAAGTGGTGTACCATCTAAAGTTAAGATTTCTACAAAGGTCATCTGGGAGAGGACTGCTGGGTGGGGGAGGGAGGGACATGGGACAAACAACTGGGATTCATGTGGACGACTGGGAGGTATCTGCTGCTCCCTGCACTGCACAAATGGACACATCTGGAAACTATTCAAAGACCTTCTGTCACAGCCTTCTTTTGGGTGATTACTAAGTTCTGACTCAAACATGCCCAAAGAACCTCTGCCACTGTGGGTGTAGGAACTGTTAAAGAGTAATGACCTCGAGACATGTGCAGTGCAGCTAGCTCCAAATACTTCCTAATCTTCCCTGTGACATCAAAATGCAAAAAGCCCCATCACATGACTGCATGTTCTAGTCTATTAACTGGCCAGTATCATGACACTACCTAAAGAAAACAAACACAAACAAAGACTACAGTCAAAATCATTACAATGGCAAGGAACAAACATCAATACTTTAATATTCTACACACAAAATACTACTTAAATCAAATCTGTGTCAAAGTTTGCTGAGAAAACAAAGCATGAAAATTAAACATCTGAACATGAAGGCAGCCTAAAAAACTCAAGTGTGTGATATATGCTAACTGAAAGCAAACGGGGTTGACTTATCTGGTCTCTCCACTAATTCAATTTGTCCAAACTTCAGAAAAATCCGAATTCCGGCACGCGTATGGTCCCAAGGAAGCCGGATTGGAGATCATATACCTGTAATAGACACGTAGAGACCTAAATTTATCTTCACTATTTTTTTTCAACTTCGAAGAATCACAAACAACTGACGAGAACTCACGTGTACCGACACTCTTCGCCCTCTCCCGTGGGTGCAGTGGCCTTCCTCCTGACTTCCATGCCTACCTGGTTGTCCCCGCAGCGGTGCCTGGCTAGGCCGGA
Source organism: Plectropomus leopardus (assembly GCF_008729295.1). Lineage (NCBI taxonomy): Eukaryota > Metazoa > Chordata > Actinopteri > Perciformes > Serranidae > Plectropomus > Plectropomus leopardus. The sequence continues at coordinate 29,643,674 of NC_056479.1, read as the reverse complement.
CCTCCCCTGGAAACTCTTCCCACAGGTGGGGCAGCCGAAGGGGGTGGCGCCCTCCTCGTGGACCTTCTGGTGGTTTCGGAGGAACCTGGCCAGCCGAAAGGCTTTCCCACACGTGTGGCAGATGTGCTTCTTCCGCTGCGTGTGGATGCGCATGTGGTTGCGTAGCGCCATGTAGTTGGTGTAGGGCTTGTCGCAGAAGTTGCACCGGAAGTTGCCCGTCTTGTGGGTGTGCTTGTGGTTCAGCAGGGAGCTTGCGTGTTTGTAGGCACAGCTGCACAGGTCACAGGCGTAGGGTCTCTCATCAGAGTCCAGGTCCACAGAGCTCCTCTCCATGCTGATGTTGGTGGAGCTGTTGGTGGAAGAGGATGAAGGCAGGTGCTGGGCTGGGCAGTCGTGGGCTGCGAGCTCATCGGCCGTTGCAAAGCCTTCACAGCAGCCGTCGCACTCGAAATCCATCTGGGCCCCAGGGCCCTGCGGCCCTTTGCACAGGCCGGCTGTAGTGTGGGTAGCTAGCTGCCTCTGGGTGCGGAAGCCCTTGCCGCATTCTTGGCAGTTGTGCTTCTTCTGGGCAAAGTGGAGGCGTAGATGGTTTTTCATGGCCAGCCTGTTGGGGTATGTGGAGTTGCAAACGTTACAGTGGTACTCCCCGATTTTGTGAAGGTTCTTGTGATTGGCCAGGCTGCCAGCATGGCGGTATGTCTTGCCACATTCTTCACAGGCAAAAGGCCGCCGTCCACTTTCAGCTGGATCAAACTTCTGGGGTCTGGAGGTTCCTGCTGAAGAGTAGGGCTTTTTGAACCCCTGATGGCTGTATTTCATGCCCATTGCCTGGCCCTTTGATGACTCTCCCCTCATAGTCTGCATTTGAGACGGGCCAGGCTGCTGAAAGCGGGATCCGTTGGGGCCGGTCCGAACCAGACCTTTGGCTCTGTGCTCCTCGTGCAGACGGAGATGGTTGATCAGCTGCTTCTGGATCTTGAAAGCCTTGCCGCATTCTTCACACTTGTGCCTGCAGCATGGACGAAGAAAACACAACAGAGTCTCTGTAAATGCATGGCAATTATAAACTTAAACCTATGTGGTGACATGAAACATGACCTTTTGTGGAGGCTTTTGGTTTTTACATTACTGCCTAAAAGTCAAGACCCTAATAAGGTTGGCAGTCCTGGCACAATGTGCAACATATCTGGAAACAAATGGACTCAGTGCAGTTAAAAATCAGAATGTCTACCCTGAAAAACATTTTCCAACTACAATTACCACCTTATGGTTGTACGCCTCCACGCACCAGTCCAGTTTCTCTTACAATTAATCAAGGTCAGCCATGTCTGAGACAACGTGGACGCTTCACAGACATAAGATATCTACAATCAGAACAGTTAATAGATTAGAGTCACCAGTTCAGTATCTGTCCAAATGTCTCCCCCTCTGTTCCTGTGATATGATGCTGAAAACATGATGTTACAGTGAAGTTGGCCTTTGACCTTTTGGATTTAAAATGTCAGAACTTCATTTTATCCTGATAGATATTTATGTGAAAGTTTAGTGTAATAATTCTCTAGTTCTGGCCGAAAATGTGGTTTATGAGGTCATTGTGTCCTTGACCTTTGATGATCCATTAGATTTCGTTTAGTTCATTCGTATTCAAGTGGCCATTTGTGCCAAATTTGAGGAAAGTTCAGTAAGGCCTTTTTTAGGTTTTCCGTCAAATTTGAGGAAATCCCCTCAAGGAGTTTTTGATACCAATTTCGAACGAATGCAAGGTCACCGTGACCTTGACTTTTGACCATCCAAAATCCATTCAGTTTGTTGCTAAATCCACAACATTTTTGCCAAAGTTTTAAAAAATTGCTCCAGCTGTTCTTCTTGAGATACCACCTTTACAAGAATGAGACAAATGAGGTCACAGTGATCTTTTACCACCAAAAATGTATCAGTTTATTCTTAAGTCGAATTATGTTCAAAATCATGTTCAAGAGAATGGGTGAACGGAAAACTGGAATAAATTCAGCCTCCTTCCTCAACTACCCCTAGTGCAGAGGCATAAAACTAATACTAAATCCTCTCTTATTATATTTTTGCCATATTTTAGTTACTTTTTATTACTATTTTCATTACTATTGGTTTTTCTAGTTTTTTTCTAGTTGATGTACAGCACTTTGGTCAACTCTTTTGTTTTTAAAGGTGCTTTATAAATAAATTTGGATTGCCTCTTTCAAGCTATCTGCTTCTATATCAAGGATTCACATCACAATCACATAGGTAATGCAACCTTGATATGGTGAAATGTAGACTAAGATCACTTAATACAGATATAATCAAAACATGCATGTCACAAATTGAAAATGGACAGAATGAGGGACCTACCTCTTCAGATCAAAGTGGGTCCTTTGGTGATTCTTGAGAGCCAGCAGATTGTAGTAACGTTTCTGGCACACCAAGCAGCGGAAAACTCCGGTCTTATGGGATTTCTTGTGGTTAAGGAGTGAGCAGGGGTGTCTGTACCCTCGCCCACATTGGTCGCACTTGTGGGGCTTGTCACTTTGGTCAACCATAGGCCTGCGACCATCTCCACCGACATCACGGCTTCCTCCGGCAACTCCACCACCGACACCATCTCCTCCAGACATTCCTTTGGCTCCGTTCAGGCCCTGCTTGCTCAGCGAACTTGCCCTATTCTTTCCAGGGCACAGGTGGGTGATCAGGTGGTGGCGATCAGCGAAAAACATGCCACAGTCAACACAGATGTGATTGCGTCCGTCCATCTTGTCATTGCCATTAGCTGAGCTGCCTACGATACCCTGTTGCTGGCCGTCCGGTCGTTGGGGGCCATGGACTAACTGGTGATTCAGGAGGTCTTGCTTCCTGGAGAAGCTCTGGCCACAGGTGGAGCAGATCATCCTCCACTCCTGCTCCAGGTTGGAAGGTCCTGGCCCTGTTGGGTTGTTGGCATGGCTACGCAGGTGGCTCCTGAGGGCTCTGAGGCTAGCGTAGTGGTTGCCACAAACCGAACATTGATACACTTCTCCATCATCATCATCGTCTTTGTCGTTGCTGCCCATTCTCTTGCCTCCGCTCTGGGAGTACTGTCGCTGGCTGCTGCCTTCCTTCAGGCTGCTGGAGCTTCCAGCGGGCAGCGAGGTTCCACTGGAGCTATGGTAGTTCATGTTCCCCATGAAACCGTTGGACATGTTGCTCTGCTGCTGTTGCGGCTGCTGGCCACGACGGGGACACATGTGCGATTTGATGCCGGATACATCTCCGTACATCTCGCCGCAGTCGGCACACACATGTCTGTCAGCCTGACGGTGAGCAGAGTTGCTCTGGGAAAGTGAGCTGCCGTCGAAGCGGTCATGGAACTCAAGAGAGTCCAACCCACTGCTGTGGCCAGCATCCGGTACAAAGTGGGCGGCATCACCGAGGTTTCCTGGCAGTGAGATTGGAGTGGTGGCCCCACTGCCTTCCTGGACGTAGCTCTGCTGGGAGTCCAGAGTTAGTGGCTCTGGTGATAGCCAATCACTGCTGTCGTTATTAATTGCCTGGTTGGAGGGACGCCCCTTGTGGCTTCGTAGGTGGCTGTGCAGCGCTGCCAGGTGAGGGTACTGCTTGCAGCAGATGGTGCACTGGTAGTGGCCTGTCTGATGGCAGCGTTTGTGGTTGACCAGGCTTCCTGCATGCCTGTAGCTTTTGCCGCACTCCCCGCACTTAAAGCGCCGCTCTCCATCATCTGGAGAGTTGGCCTGGGGCACACGGCCTCCAGAGGGAGAAGACACTGAGCCCTGGGATCCAGAGGTGAGCGTGTCTGAGTTGAGGATGGAACTGTCTTGGCCATGGGAGGCAGGGTGGGGATCATGGGTCAGATAGTGGACTTTCAAAGTCTCCAGATCTGGGTGCCCTGCGCCACAGTACGCACATGTGTAGATGGGATTGTTGACCGGAGGGCCCATGATGGGGTCATAGGGACCTCTTTTGTCACTGGGGAGGGGTGGCAGGGGCAGAGGGTCTCCCAGGGCAGGGGTGTATGCCGGGGATCGAACCGCACTCAGGTTGTGAGGCATGATGCCTGGGAAACTGCGCGGCAGGCCAAGGGAGGGCGAGGCTGAGTTGTGCAGCAGGATGTGCTCCTGAAAGTCTGTCTTGCTCGGCAGAGCTATCTGGCACAGGTGGCAGAAACAGGAGGCAGTGTCGTCACTCTGGGCTGACTGGGTGACACTGCTGCGCTCCGTGCCATGGAGGCTGCTGCTGCTGCTCACCATGGATGCCCCGGGGGCCTTGAACTTCGAATGAGTTCTCTCGTGGCTGTTTAGGGCAGCCAGGTTGCTAAATTGTTTAAAACACACAGAGCACTTAAAAGTTCCTTGCTGGTGACACTTCTTGTGGTTCACCAGGCTACCGTGGTGCCGGTAGGTTCTGTCACACTGATCGCACTTGAATGGTCTGTCCCAGGCGTCGTCGGACTCAGGAGAGCCTTTTTTTCCGTGGTCGTCTGTTTCGTGGCTTTGCAGGACACTATGTCCCATACCACTATTGTTCAAATGGGAGCGCCCAAACCCGTCCGAGAGGTCTTGGGCGAGGCCGTAGTCCCTCTCGTCGTGGCCCGGCTCCTCAGGTACTTCTTCGCTCTCTTCCTCTGTGTGTGCACTACTGGGGGACAGCGTATGGATACGTAGGTGGTTCTTCAGAGCTACCGCGTTGGGCAGCGTACGCGTACAAACGGGACACTGGAACGAACCCACTTCGTGAGACTTTTTATGATTAGCTAAGCTTGCTGCGTGCTTGTAAATTCGGCCACACTGTTCACACTCAAAGCGTCCGTTCTCTTCTTGCTGATAATGTGCTTTCATATGCTCTAGAAGACTTGGAGTACTCGGACAAACCATATCACACTCTTTACAGGGGAAACCCTTGGCACGACTCATATCATGCATTGCCATAGTACTCTACAGCGAATCGGTTGGAGGGAGTCACAGTTCACAACACAGCAATGAACAGTGACGTTAGGGATGTGGAGGAGGAAACAGCGGGGCTTAGCTCTTCAGCTGAGGGTGGCTGGCAGCCATTTTCTCCCCAGTGCAGGTCCAGCCAATTGGGGCCCACCTTGGGAGGTGGCGGGCCTGCAGGGGTCACACCAGCCAATGAGGTATCACTGTGGAGACAAAGAGAAGAAGAAGAAAAGACGGTTACTCAAAGAGAAACAGGACATCCCATTAAATCCACTAAATGGGGGGGGGGGGGGGGGGGGGGCGCAATATCATTTTGACACACGGATGCCAAATTTTCTAAATTATTTATATAACAAATGGAAATTAAACGTTTGGTGGCCTAAAATCAGTCACTTTTTCAGTCCAATAGATACATTTTGATGCTGCTGCAAAAAATGACTGAATGACTGAAATGAGACGAGCAGACTAAATACTACATTATTTTATTGATTATTAGATAAAACAAACATTGACAAAGTTTTCTTTTGGGGAAATAATTTGCCAGTTCAAAATTGTAACTATAATTCACAATATATTTTTATTGCAATACCCGGCATATCACAACATATTTAAAATTGCAGTAATACTGTATCACAACTTGAATATCGTGGTAATATCGTATCATGGGGCCTCCGGGAATTCACATCCCCACTGCTCACATAAAAGAAATCACATCGAGCTGTGACTTTATTTAAAACAAAACAATACAATAAAACAATAAACAATAAAATACGACCTTTTCAAGCTGTATGTCCCTCACCTGAGCAAAAATTAACAAGTCCCGCCTCACTGCAGACAGTTCTGCAGCAGCCCTCCCCCCTTCATAAATAACAAACAGTCCCTAACCACCGAAGGAAGCCAGCGCGGTGACTTGACGCACGCTCAGAGCGCCATTGAAACCCATTCAAACTGCCAGTCTGGGATCTGTCAGTGATCCGCAGCTACATTGACTGTGACAGGTCACCTAGTGGAAATAGCATGTATTTCCTCCATATGCCAAATATGGTCAAAATGACCTCATCAGGTGGAAAATAGTCAAAATGACAAATTCAGAGTCAAAAGCCCAGAATGACACCCAGAAATAATACAAGTCCTGTTTTTCTGCTCTGATGGCTGTGGGATCAAAAATGTCAGTTTGAATGGGTTTCAATGGAGCATTTTTGGACCTGAACAGTCTGAATGTAACTATTTAGTTTCCACAGTGTATTTTAGACTTATTGTAGGAGCTGAGCTGCAAATTCACTGATTACACTCAAATACACAATCTGGACTACATTTAGGACACATGCATCAACACACACAATTATCACAACAGGAAGAAGGAAAAATTTTACTAAAAGTTAGAAATGTTGGCAGGACTTCTATTAGACGTCTGTGAGCAGGATGAAAAATGTGCAAAAACACTATGAATGCATCAATGCACACACAATTATCACAAAAAAGAATTAAAAGCGCTTAAAATGCAGCAAACATTCCCTAAGGGGTTAATTATCACCTTTATTGTTATTACCATTTCTTTATTATCATCATCTCTCGGTCTGTGGGCCTCAAACAATGAGAAAGTAAAGACAGCACACACACACACACACACACACACACACACACACACACAGTGAGCGGTCGTAATCAGATCAATGGCTCCTTGAGGTGATTAAAGCTGCTGGATGTGAGGGACAGTTTTAACAGGCTAATCTGTAATCTGGACAGATTATAGCAGGCAACCGTCTGAACACACACACACACACACACACACACACACACACTCTCAAGTCACGTTCAAGGACCCATCAACAACTCTCCAGGTTTCCTTTGACCAGTTCACGTCGGTACATTAAAATCTTTGTAGAGTTTGTGTCGTTGTTCGGCCTCTGCTGAGCAGGATTTACAGGACGGAGCTGAATGGTCATAAACGACGCCAGAAGAGATTAACCCTTTAAACCTGGAGCGACAACACTTTCACTGTGCTGCTTTCAGATGCCTTTTACAAGTATTCAAACCTCTGAACGCTGAACAGACTGCTTTGATTGTTTCAAAAACAGGAAAAATGCAACAAGCAACTTGGCAACAAATATTCCACAAATTTCAATAAATTAACAGATTTACAGAATCATTTTTTTTAAAGTTAGGGAAACATGTTTGGGAGAAAAAGAGCTTGAGATAAGCTCCTAAAATCACGCTTTTATACATTATTTTAAACTGCTTTTTGGTTGGATATTTATTTCAGCTCCATATTAAAACTGTTCCACAGCTTCACTCCACAGATTGATTTACAAAAACTTTTCCTGCCGTACAAACAATTAAATTTCCCCTTAAATGTTTCTATAAAATATCAGAAAGGAGTGAAAAATGTCCAAAGTGAAGCCTGAAAGTCTCATTTGACTGATTATGGAAACAGAGATGAGCATCAAAACCTCAAATTCAACAAGCTGGAATCAGAAGAGTTTTGATATTTAGTCTTAAGAGATAAAAATAAAAAATATAGAAGCAATTTTAAAATTCAAAATGACAAAACAGAATATAAAGAACACAAAATGTGCAGAAGTTGGTTTCACAGTGCAAATATCTACAGTCTAAATAAATACGTTAACTGTGTGTAAAAAAAATAGGAAACTAATCTGAATGCTGTCCTCGGGATTACTGAGGCTCCAAAAAAAGGGTCCGCAGATTATCGGCCTGAACGATTATTGGGCCGATATTTGGCTCTCTGACGATTATCTGTATCGACATTTATTTAATGAAAGCTGATAAAATTAATTAATTACAAAGTGCAAAGAAAGGGAGACATTTTTACTTTGTAAAACCTCAGTAAGCTCTTTTTTTATTCATTTTTAAATTAAATTTTCACTTGACTTTTTAAAATCACAGTGAACTTTCTGTTAATGATGTTGAAGGTTTCGTTTTTTTTATTTGCTAAAAGCATTTAAAGTTTGTCATATTAAAAATTCTCAATATTGACAAAGATTTTCATTTTTACTGCAAATGCATATCGGTTCCAAATATCTGTTATCGGTCTCATCAACTACTAAAAATCGGCATCAGCCCTGAAAAAACAACACTGGCCAAACAGAAGCATCATTTCACCCAAAGTGGCTTCATTTCTTTAAAAAGACACGCAGACGGCAACGACCAACAAAAGAAGAAATAAGATGACCCGGAAAAAGTGCTAAAAAATTCACAATAATTCTGTAAAATAATTTCTATACGTAATTATGATAAATATAGATTTTCTATAGCGTTTTTTCCCCTTGGCACTTTAATTTATCTTCCACTGATCTGACTGTAACCGCAGCAGCATCACACTGAGCGAGACGCCAGTCTGCAGCCGACACACACACACACACACACACACACACACACACACACACACACACAGTGCCCTTACACCTGCACAAGGACACACCTGTAAGCAGGACGTGCAGAAAACGCTGCAGTCCATGAAAGGCTTTAAAACAAACCACTGAAATAAAATGAACACCAGATATGAACGTTTTTAACAAAAGTGTTAAAGGTCTGAAGCGAAATCAGAGATGTCAAATATCTTAAAGTCGACCGCTGTGATATCTGCGTCTTTTTGTGTTGTAATTCTATGAAATCTGGACGGAAATGTTTTCCTCTTCACAGTAACTGTTATTGAACGCACGTTATTGTTTGTCACTTTATACCTTTGTGGTTTTTTTCTTCACTAAAAGCTGAATCAGCAGCTCTGACCTCCGCACACGAAACATCGGTCAGCTGGTGTCTAACCGTGTTCATTTGCATCATCCCAAATAAGGAAGAGAAATAAAAAAATAAATTCAAATGTGGACGTCATGAATGGAGCAGTTATGAGAAAAGGCGAGAAAACGTGTTGACAAACACATTTATCATTATGGCCGAATATCAAAACATCTTTAAAACCTGTTCGAATCGTTTTTTTCTTTTACTGCAAATTCCTAAATGTGAACTCGAAATATGCAAATGAACCGTATAAATTAACAGACCCCGAAAAATACTAATGCTGTTTACTCTCAAATGAAGACTTTTATTTACGTTGTATTACTTTGTTATGTTTTAGTATTATTTTCATTTTATATTTCTGTTTATTTTCATTTTATATTTCTGTTTATTTTCATTTTATATTTCTGTTTATTTTCTGTTAAATATTTTATTTTTATTTTATATATTTTGGCTGAAATATCCTTTTTTATTTTTTATTGTAAATATGATTTTTTTAAATAAAGTTACAAGAAACAGTCACTCAGAAAGACAGGACAGTTCTGGTCCTGCACTGGAGAACAGACCGCCTCCTCCTGGACCACAGACCCACAGAGACCCTCAGAGACCCTCAGAGACCCACAGAGACCCTCAGAGACCCACAGAGACCCTCAGAGACCCACAGAGACCCTCAAAGACCCACAGAGACCCTCAGAGACCCTCAGAAACTCACAGAGACCCTCACAGACCCACAGAGACCCTCAGCAGGACATAATTGATTTTAGATGAGAAGACAGAGAGCAGATAATCCCCTTTAATAAGAACCTGGAAATTTTCTCAAGGACTCCATGAATATCACAAAAGGCCTCAAGCACTTACTCCATGACTGTAAACTGTAAATTCTCAAGGACACCTTGAACCTCCTCCAGGCCCATAAAATTACCCCCAAACCTGAAGGACCCTCCTCTGGATCCTCTACAGACCAGAATCCAAACCAGTATCCAAAGATGTTAAATAACTGTTTAAGTTGTGAATATCGATTAATCAATCGATTGTTTTTGTAATTAATTGTCTCAGCTCAATAAACGATTAAAATCACACATTTACATCTTCAGACGTTTAGTTTTGTTGGAGCAAAAGTCAAAAACTTTCAGTTTTCTGAGAAATAAAACTGATCACCTGAGAAAATTCAACTCAGTATTTTGTGACAGATAAATAACTTGAAATATGAATCATCAAAATTTTAAAAAAATAAATAAATGTTTTTTGAAGATCACAAAAAATAAAGAAATGAAAAATGCCAATTTGTTTTTTAATTTAAGAAAAAACATGCCAGAAGAAATTTGAGGTGGAAAAAAGTCTAGATGTTTTCTTAATAAACTGTCAAAAAATTGAAGAAAAGAAATAGCCAAAATATTTTTCTAAAAAACTGCTGAAAGAAATGTGAAAAAAAAATCAAAATGTTTGTTTTTTTTTAAAGATAAAAATAAAAAAAGATCACCAAAGCAAGCTTTCCAAAGCTTCTCCATGACCTCCAAACCTCCAGGAAAACATGGTTTCTTTAAAATCGATGGTAAACTGAATACAAAACACATATTTAATACCCACATATACAGCCAAAATTTAAACACTCAAAAACAAAACATCAGCCCCCCCCCAACCCTAAAAATAATTACTTCCACATGCCCCCTCCACTTTTTTGCACCACCCCTCCCCTGTCATAAATAACGAACAGTCCCTTACTAATGAACCCACATGTATCTGTATTATTCAGCACTTCTGTCGGAGGCCAAACTTCCAAAAACAAACTGAATCTCAGTGAATCTTTGGATCCGGGTTGATTTTTTGGATGAAGCGTCTCATTCACACTCAGATCTGAATCAGCAGCCAATCAAAAGCCTTTCTGTCTCTTTCCTTCCTCCGCAGCTTCATGTAAACAAACCGACAAAAAACCGACAAATGTGCGCAAACACGGAGCGGCGCGGCTGCCCCCGCCGCGTGTGAGCGGCTCTCAGGTGGCTTCACACCGCAGGGACCCGGGTCCGTGCTCCAATGACGCTTTTTTGATCGCAGCTTCGATCATTTAACCCAGAAAAAGGTGCCGCGTCCCGGGCGGGCTGAGGGCAGACCCGGGTCAGAGGAGCCGGCAGGGCCGCGACAGGCTCCCTGACCTTGGCCCGTCTCCTCTCGGCCGGTTCAGCCCGCATCCGCGAGCCGGGACAAAGCGGAGCATCCTCACCGACTCACGGCCGACATTTCCTTCGGTCGACTCCCCACTTTTTACCGGGGGAGCGACGCCCGAGCCCGGCCGGGAGGAGAGCACCGGAGCCGGGGGGAGCTGTGTGAAAGCTCCCGGTGTGTTTCCGACACGATGGTCCCGGTGGAGCGGGACAACACCTTCAGCCATCAGCCCCCTCTCCCCGAGACCCCATCACCCGCTCCACATCGGAAAATGGCTCTCCAGCAGCGAGCCATTTTCCCCCATGCTAACGGGCTAACGGCTCCTCTGTAGCCCCAAAAACACCACCCGGGAGCCCGCAGCGCGCAGCCAGGAGCCCCGGACACATTCACACACCAGAAACACCCGAAAATATCAGCAGCGTCGAAGCGTTCAGCCTCCGACAAAAAACCCAAATTATGGATTTTAGGTGACAGAGAGTGAAGATACACGGCCGAGCTAACGCTAGCACGTAGCTAGTTAGCAACCCCCCGCGATGAGAGAAAGGGGTGAAACGGAAGTTGAAAATGGTAAACAAAGCGACAAACAGCGCAAACACGACCGTGCACGAGTCGGTTTGGGTTTATTTTGGAGCTCGTGAGGCGGCCGGTGAGCCGGGACTGTGGCCGCAGCAGCGGCTCGCGGAGAGGTTAGCACGGCAGCTAACCCCGGGCTAGCCCGGAGCTACACAAAGATCTCACAAACACAGCGCGGCCCCCGTCGACGGAAAACCGCGTTTTTCTGCCGTTTTTCCGCTCTGCACTTACCCCTCAATCGGCCTCTGTGAACGATGCACGGCGCGGAGCTGCAGAAATGGGCACGTTTCACGGATTCGGCATGGTTTACCTCCTCCTCCCCCGGTTCAAACACCGACTTTTGGTTGTTGGCTCTTTCCCCTCTACCGCCGCTCCGACTGCATACTTCCTGCCGCTGCCCGCCGCGCGGAGCCGGAGCGCACATCGCTGCGCGTCATCCTGCGCACGATCCCAAAAACAACTAAAACACCAAAAACATCCACGCACAGGTTTGCGCCTCACGGTCAGATGGATAAAACAGCGCGATCGTATTCAGACTGACGATATTTGCACTGTGACTATATTTCCAAAAAACTGTAAAATCCCTCCACCGCACCTCTGTGGCCTTTATATCCTATTTTGTCGTTTTATATATTTAAATTGCTTCTATATATTTTATCTTGTGTCCTATTCTATTTAAATTCACTACTTTAATCCAGTCCTTTATTTTCGTTGTTTTGCACCAAAACACTAAGTCACATTCCTCGTATATGTAAATGATAAAACCAGATTCTGATTCTGATGCTTTGCTGTGAGACTCATGAAGTCATTACAGTCCACCAGAATCTGGAATCCAAACCAGAATCTGGAATCTAAACCAGAATCTGGAATCTAAACAATAATCTGGAATCCAAACCAGAATCTGGAATTGAAACCAGAATCTGGAATCCAAACCAAAATTTTAACAAGAATCTGGAATCTAAACCACAATCGTAATCTGAATATAAACCAGAATCCTAACCAGAATCTTGAAGTTAAACCAGGATCCAAACCAGAATCCAAACCAGAATTTAAACCAGAATTTAAACCAGAATCTAAACCAGAATCTAGAATTTAAACCAGGATCTAGACCAGAATTTAAACAACAATCTAGAATTTAAATGAGAATCTAAATCAGAATCCAAACCAGTACTAGTGTCACTTTTACGGTGTCCCAGAGGGTAAAAACACGTCAACATTTCAGAAAACAAAGTAACATCAGGGAGTCGTTGCCGTAGCGTGCGTAGATTTTTTTTGTTTGAATTTGTAAATTTAAAACAACACAACAACAAAAAATCACATGAATCTGCAAATACACAAATATGAAAATGTTTTGTCTGAACATTAGAGGGAGAAAGCCTCAAGTACAGTACAAGTACCTCAAAAATGTACTCTGGTAAAGAGTAGAGAGAGTAAAAATATTTGGTTACTTTCCACAACTGATTGAGGAATTTTTCATTTTTTTATTTGTTTGGGTTTTTTGGGTCAAGCGTTCCCTTCAGAATGAGCTTCATGAAACCGTAATGCGTCACACAACCAAACAAAACTACAAAATAAACATGATTTCATATTTCTGAATGTTCATCAGGAAAACAAGCTTCACTCACACGTTCATAAATGTGTCAGTTTGATCTCACAGATTTGATTTTATTTGTATTTTTTTGTCACCAAAATCTCAGAATAACTTTGTTCAAACATAAACTGTGTATAAAGATGTTTATTACCGAGATTTATATACAGTCTGTGTGCTCAAATGACAAACCTAACTGTACTGTTTGGACACTGCAATTTTTAATCCCATTTCTCTTTTAGTTTCTATTTATTTGTTTTAGTTTGTATTTCATTTTGCAGTTATTTATTTTCTTTGTGTGTGTGTGTGTGTGTGTGTGTGTGTGTGTGTGTGCAGTTTCTGTCTTTGTGCTGCTGTAACATTTAAATTTCATTAAAGTCTCAATATATAGGCTTGTAATTTCATGTACATACAGACTTTAACCAGCCTTCCAGATTTTATATCACTGACACATTGATAAATAAATAATCATCGGTTAAATCTGTGAATTTGTGATTTAAAAAACAATTTATCGATTTCATTTTATTGACCTTTAAATATTTTTGGAACATTGATTTGTTTGTTTTTTTATTTATCTTTCACAAATGTTAAATGTAAACTGATCACTTCCATAACTGAACAGATTGACATCATTATAATAAAATAATTATTTCATGTTTTTCAATTTTATTTTATTATATGTTTATATTTTTTATTTCTTACATTCGTGAATTATAATTTCCCATTCTAAGAGTGTCAACAACTCCACTGATTGTTTTAGTTGTAGTTTATTAATGACAAAATGAACACGTAGATTTTATCAGGTAAAAGGTACAGCACACACACACACACACACACACACACACACACACACACACACACACACACACACACACACAAATATAGATTCAGATGACAACAATGATGTCGCCCTGTCTAATCCTTAACTACATCTCCCAGGATCCCTCGCGTTGCTAATGGCGTCATATTTCCTCGCCTGCATTCCGCTCTTTTCCTCGTCGCATCGGTCGTGATCGTCCGGTTTATTTACCGACTTTTCCTCCGGTAGCTGCAGCCGATTTTTGGGGCACGCGGTGTCCGTGTGAGCAGGATGGGTCCCGTCGAGGTAAAATATTCAAATCTTTATTAAACTGCAGAATTACAGAAACTCGCTCACGTTTTGAACTGAAATCTGCTCCGGGCTTCGTCCCGCTCTGATGTCGGTGTTAAAAACGCGGTTTCTCCCGTAAACCGATAATATTTTTATATAATCTGACGGTTTCAAACGTCACTGTGAATCAGTAAATAAACGATCACTTCCAGTTTATCCATGTTTTATTGTCTGTGTTTGATTTCGGAGGAAGAGAGAAAGTTTCAACCAAACTCCGTGAAGAATTCTGCTAAATGTGTTTTTTTCTTTCTTATCTTAAAAATAATCACCATTATAAAAACTTTAAATACTTTATTATATTGAATAGACTCTACTGGTTAGTTCGGGTTGTGGTTCATGCGTTATAATGCGTTAATAAATGTTGATTTTAACGTTATTTCATCCTTATTCATCCTCATGCCTTCACAGGTGTGGGTCAATCTCCGTTAAAAATCAGCCAAATTTGTTTCTTTCTTATCATTAAAAAAGCTCACAGAGCGTAACGAGTGTAAATGCTGCTTTGGTTAAAGAGACTCTCCTGGTTAATTCGGTTGAATACGTTAATAATCGTTGATTTTAATGGTGTTTCATCCATTTTTGCTGTCTGTGTTCACTTTTGAGAGTTTTAGGCCAAATTCTGTGTTTTCTTCCTTTTTAGTAAAAATGCTCCAAAACATGACAAATTTAAATACTTTTTTAGGTTAAAGAGACTCACCTGGTTAATTCGGGTTGTGGTTGAATAAGTTAGGGCGTTATAGTCAAAAGTCAGCATCATTTATTTCTGATGAGTTGGTAAATATTGGCCTGAGATGACAGTGAAAATGTATCCCTGCGGTTTCTGAGAGCTGAAGTAACGCGTCCTGTTTGAATTAGAGTTAAAGTTTCTCAGTGAAGAGGATGAAAGCTGATGAACTGTGGTGAATCTGAGGATGAAATGAAGTGTGTGTGTTTGTGCAGCTCCTCCACATGTCAGTCTTCTCTCAGAGTTTTTCTCCCTGCGGTCGATTTCTGGCGGCTGGAAATAACTACGGAGAGGTCGCAGTGTTCAGGTGCGACGCACACCAACGCCTCATGTTCCTGGTTAAAAAGAAGAAAAATGAGAATAATGAGAATAATGAGAATCGTGATCTTTGTGTCGCAGCCTGTCTGCGGCTCTGAGTCCAGACGCCACCGCGCTCAGTCAGAAGCCCGTCCTGACCTTCACGGGTGAGACTCACCGCAGTCCAGTTTTCAGTGAAATGACCTCGTGAGGAAGCGTCCCTGCTCTGACGCTGAACGTGTCCCATGGAAATAAACCGGCTGTTTGTCCCCCGCAGCTCACGAGGGCCCCGTGTTCTCGCTGCTGTCCACCGACTGTCACCTCCTCAGCGCAGGAAACGGAGAGATCAGCTGCTGGAGCTGGGCCGAACTCATCAAGAAGGTCTCCGTCTCTTTAAATCCAAAATTAAACACAGTTTAGAACAACGAGCACAACTAAATACACAACACTGACACTCAATTTACGGCCCACGGCCCAAATCTGGCCCCTGACAGGGCCCCTGGTGGCCCCCAAACACTTTCTAACTGTCAATAAAACTCAAGTGATGGACACTGAGTCCTTTTAGTGTCCATGAGGTGTCAAAACAGAGTCCTCACACCCCCCACAGACGGCCTAGCTAAGACCCTAAAGTCCTAAAATCCAAATTATGTCCTGAAATCCTACAAATGTCCTCAAATCATAGAAAGGTGCCATAAATGTCCTAAAATGTCTCAGAGTCACAGAAACCTTCGTGGTTTCTGCTTCACGTTCGTCTCATTTTTGTCTCTTGTTCCCTCAGAATGTCAAACCTCTGTGGACAAAAAGACCAAACTACAAGTGAGACACACTGTCTTTGTCCTCGTGTTATCAAATGAGTTTCTGTAACAAAGGAGTAAGCAACTGACAGATGTCCCTGTCCCTGTCCCTGTCCCTGTCTCTGTCCTCAGATCCAGCCTGGAGATCCCAGAGATCAACTCGATGGTCGTTAACCCCCGAGTGAGTACTCCAAACCTCACAGTAATCCCACAGTGTAGAAGTACTCTGTTACTCATGCAGTATAAATACTGAAGTACAAAATTATCAGCATCAAAATATACTTGAAGGACCAAAAGTAAAAGTACTTTTTGTGCAGAAATCGGTCTGATGGAAGCGACGCTTTAACGAGCAGATCAGTTTACTCAAATAACGACGTTATAATCTGATTATCTGCTGATTTCTTTCAAAAACACGAAGACAACGAAAGAAGAGATGAACCCAAAATTAGCAAGAAATTACGAAAACAGACAAAAACATTACCTGAAAGTTAGTTTGAAAAAAATAAAATGAAAAAGAAAGTTTAAAAAAAACAAGAAATTCACCAAGGAAATGTCCCAAAAATCCTAGAGATGTCCAAAAACATTAAAAATGTCTTCAAATCTGAAAAATGTGTCAAATCATAAAATTGTCCAAAAATATGAAAAGTGTCTTAAAATCCAAAAATCTGAAAAATATCCTCAAATAATACAAATGTCTTAAAATGAAAAATAGAAGAAGTGTCTAAAAATTAAAATAGTTTTAACATAATTTAAATAATTATAAATAATGGTTTTTCCTGTTTTTTCATATTTCCTGGCTTTTTAAAAATAATTTGAAAATCTACTAATTTCGTGGAATAAATGAAACATTTCTTACCTTCATCACCTTTTTTTTAAAAAAAATAATGTTTTATGGAAAGAAATCGCAGCTATGAGCTCGAGGTTCTAAGGGTTAAACACCTGTGAAAGGCATCTGAAAGCAAGAAAAGTTTTGTGGCTGCAGGTTTCAAAGGGTTAATCTGTAATAATGCATCGTTATTGATTATCGGTTATATTGTGTATCAATAATCTGAATCTGCAGAGGAGCTAAAGCTGTCAGACGCAGCAGAGACGAGAAGCACCTGCTGCTGTTTGTTTTTGTTTTTTTGTTTTTGTTGTTTGTTTGTTGTTTGTTTGTTTTTTGTTTGTTTGTTGTTTGTTTGTTTGTTGTTTGTTTGTTTGGTTGTTTGTTTGTTGTTTGTTTGTTTGTTGTTTGTTTGTTGTTTGTTTGTTTGTTTGTTGTCTGAGTGAGGCTCTTTGTGTCTCAGGACAACAGTCTGGTCGTCGGAGGAGGAGACAACAACGTCCACGTCCTGGACCTGGAGCACGGCGTCTTCAAGGTGACGTTCAGAGACAGATGTTTAAACACTCGTCCGTTAGATTAAAGCGTCTTCGAAAGTTAGAAGACGGATTTTCTGAATCATATTTTCCGCCTGCATCGTTATTTCACTGATATTTACTAAATAATTTATCTTTAAATTAAGTTTACGTCACGCGGGTCAGGACAGACCATCAGGTCACCGCGTCAAAAACAAACAAACGTGTTTTTCAGGACAAATCAGACTTTTCTGAAAACACAACGATTTTTTGGTTTCACATTTTTTCGGTGTTTGAAGTCGATCATCGAACTTTTTAAACTCGTCTTTTATCCCGAATAAACGTGTCGGCAGAATATTCCCAGAGTCCAAAAAAACTGATGCTGCTTCTCGTTTATTTTAATTCTGATCTCATCAGCATATCTCTCTCTCACTTTTTTATCAAGAACTTTCCAGGACTTTTCCAGGACTTTAAGGCAAATTTTAAAGATCAAACATTTTCTGAAATCGATTCTCATCATCAGATCTTTTTCATCATATGACAACTTTTTAAATATTATTTAAAAAATAATGAATTCAGGGCAGAATTACAACGGGATATTTGGGGGGGGCTGATGTTTGGATTATTTTTATAATCCTGATCGTATGATTTTGTGTTTTACTCCTGATTTTTAAAGTTTTTTTAGAAATTAGTT